>NC_136759.1:12778906-12793906 GCF_936440315.1 Barbus barbus
ACAGGAAGTTTCCTATACTGAGTCGTATAGGAACAGGACTCATCTGCCTGCCATGTGCTCCGAACCATCTTTAATCAGTGGCCAGACTGCAATGATTAAGGTAAAAGAATGATGAGATGAGTATCACAGTCTTTGCCAATTCATGGATTTCAAAATATCCTAAGCATCATTGACAACCCCACCTGAAATATATTATAATATACATTTTGTGAAGGGGAACATGTAAGAAAATTTACACAATTAAAAAGGTATTATTCACAGTATAAATAGTGTGGGACAGGCTAGACACTGGAATGTAATATTAAGGGTTAGTGGATGTGTTCTACTCAAAGTATGAGCAATAGTAACAGTGATTAATGATGAAATGCAGCGAGGCTCAAAGGAGGCATCCTGACTGTGGGGCGAGGTGTCAGAATGGAGAGTACTAGAACTCGAGGTCTGAAATGAAGGCGATACATTCACTTGGACAGGGAAGCTAGCCACCTTTGGACTGGCTTGTCACAAATCTCCCACCACCGACGGCATTAAAACGCTATCGCTGCAGCCATGACAACCGTTCTCTCTCTTTCTTTCCATCCCACCACACAACTCTCTGACACGTACCCTCCACTGGGTCACCGCAGACACACGTACACCCTAACACCTCTGCCACAGCACATCTGAGCAGAGCTTGCTTTGCTCGTCTCAGGAGGGTTAAAATCGTGCATCTGTGTCTGCGCCGTTCCCTCCCTTTCCCCTCCTGCTCATCTGCCACAAACTAAATGATCCTTTCATTTCCTGCTGGGCTGCTGGGCCCTGAGGTGGCGGCCACGGTCGGACTCGGCGGCTCTGCTCCCATGTGAAGTTCACAGCTCTTCCTCTTAGCTGCTGATCCACTATCATAACAAAGCTTACCATGGCACTTCCTGTCTGGGACAGAATTGCGTGAGCCGTGCCACGTCTCGGGCAGATATTCACCTGTGTGAGAAGGACCAGGAAGCCAGTAACTGACTGGCCCTGCATGAAAGGACACATGGGAACTTGCTCACAATCATAGAAGAAATAAGAAAAAAGGACAACGATGTTAAATCATACGCCCACCTTTTGCCCAGTCCTCTGAGGCCTGACTCCGGAACTGACTTAGGAAGTAACTTAATGGTTACCAAACTTTTAGGGGGACTGGGTGAGCGGCGTTGGGCTAAACATGTGTTTAGAGCAGACAATATCAGCAATCACCACTTGACCCCTCAGCAGAGAAAGGGTCACATACCGCTCTCCTTTTTTCAAGCGCTGAAGAAAAAAAACAAGAGGAAAAAATGTTTAACAGATAATATAATCAAGTGAAAGCACTCGCCTGTTGTGAGGGGACTGCAACCATGCTGATTCCCATATGTTGGAAATACACAGAGCACAGTCCAGAGGCTCCACCGGGGATTTCTCAAGCCTCAGAGGAACGAAAACACACACACACCACAATACACATAGTCATGCTTCACCCAGCAGAAATGAAATTCCTTGCATTTGTAAAGAGTAAACAGAGGGAAAGATGTTCAAAAGAAATTAGATGTTTGTACATGGAATGTTCTGATTTCTATGTATACATACTTCTGGACTCATTAAGAGCTTTTCTAGTTTATAACCGAAGTACTCATGAGTTTATTATTTTTTGTAATTTTATGTTATAATATTTTTAGACAAGAAATCTATAGTTTACTTCAACTGGTATACACAGAGCAATTATTGGTTGTGTTGATTATTATGTATGTTAAATATAAAAAATAAACTGAACTGCAAAGTTTGGGCACTGTTGTATATTTTCATAAGTTAAAACTTCCCTTTACAATTTATAGACTTAGTTTTCATATGTAAGCAAAATTATAACATTACGACCGAAATTTATCCAAATATATTGTAATCAAATCAAACAAATCAAATGAATCAAATCTAAGAAAATTGTGTAAAAATGCACATTATAATTGAAATTTACCCAAATGAATTAGAATCAACTAAACTGAAACAAATCAACTGAATTAGGCACCAACAGACTGAACTGAATCAATCAAATCAAATCAAAATAAATTGACTCGTAAGCTTGACATTTTGAATAATCCCCAAAAAACAAATCACTTTCTAGTGGTCCAAATCAAAAGAGCCCCTACCCTACTGTGTGTCTATAAGGTATTTGGGTTCAGTATAAGCCTATGACATTTTTTATTTGGCATTCATTTAAATTGGTGTTTGTGAAAATGTGTTATGTTCATGAGCTGTAAAGAAAACAAACCAAACAAAAGTGGAGTCATTCTTCAAGCATCCCTCCATTTCCTCCACCCTCAGTTCCTCAGCCAATGCAGTAAGTGACCCAACACCTCTGGCTCCCCTGGGCTTATTTATAGCAAATGAATCAGAAATCTGAGAAAGTATGCACCATCATCTCCAACCGCTTAACCCCGAACACACATCACATTACCTAATGGCAGCCTTGTTTAAAGAGAACAGACAGAACTGGAAACATCAGTCTGAGGTACATGAGAGGAATCTTTCACACAAGACTTAGGTTTATCAGCATTTTTCCTGTCAGCCCTGTTAAAGGCTTTAACAGCCCATGGTTCAGCCTTAAATTCTTTGTTTCCAGACAGCGGGTTGTGGTAGATGTGTACAACTGCAGTTTTATTGTGAATGGAGAGGAAAAAAAGCAAGGAAAAAGAAAGAAAAACAATGTGAGAAAGAGGCTTGTTGGCGCTCTAGGTGGAACGGACATAATACGAGGAGGTAGGGGAGAAAAAAAGTCATTGCGTTTAATGTCTAACTGATGGGAGGACAACATGCAACATCAAATACCTTCATTTCACTAAGCAAGGGTCTCAGGTTTCCCAGCAGACCACATTAAAATGCCAGAGGGGTTAAAAGTGGGTCCAATTGGGTGCAAGACGCCAAAATAAAAGAATTAAGTGGTGCACTGTTTACATCTACAGAGGGGTTTGGGTGACACACCTCGGTATGATGGGTCTCAGCACTCACAGATCAGGGGGAGGTTGAGTAAGTAGTGCTCTTTAAAGGCCATACTTCAGGAGTTTTCCTCAGGAGTACTGCCAACCTCCTGAAAACAGGCATTTGCCAAGAAAGCGGTGACATGGTTGTTTAAAAATGCTAAGAAAGCAGGTTAATGAGAGGAAAGAGAGGGCTACATTGTGTTGAGCGTAAAAGGTTAGAGGAATATTCATTCATTCGAAAGAGGCAAAAAAAAAAAAAACCCTACATAAACATTTTCCCGGATGTAATTTTCAGTGCACGGACACATTTCCCAGTAGAAATCATCAGGGAGGAGGAAATCGTTTAGTCTCCTTAAGTGCCAAATTGTATCCTGATTTTCCTGCCCTAGCTGCCTGAGCGAAGTCAGAGGTTGGACGTCAACGTCTCCAACTCCTTGACTAAAAAAACGCTTTGAGACATATTCCCCGACTTTCTTTTACACATCGTTCACCCTCCAAAAATTACATGAAGCAAGTATCTCTCTCCTGGGTGTTATGCACTCATCCTTACTGTGGTAGACAAAGAGAAAAACAAGTGTTTTTGGTGCTAACATAGGTGATTCCATGAACGTAATGGGGGTGGAAGGGGAAAAACGAGAGGAACATGTGGAGCTAATTTATTAAAATGACTCAAAATGCTTGCCGGTTAATTCAAATCATGGTGTTTATTAGAATTCACAACAAAGACTCGATGGAAATATTTCTTGGGGTCAGTACAAGTAAGCCTAGACAGCTCGATCTCCGTCTGTGATGCACAAGAACAAACCGAACTAAAACCAAGAACACTGCGGGCAGGATGGCGCATTGGAGTCGACGTTTTGCTGGTACAAATGGAAACCAAATCATTTACACATACTTGTAGCTTGATTCACAATAGTTCTGGCATCTTTTGCTCACGGTCCCTCAATGTTTCCTTTTTCTGATTGGCTCAGGGGTTCAGGGTTGTTTACATTCAGACTAATTTACTGAATTATGTTCCGCTTAGCACTCAGCCTAGTTTGAGGCGACAGAAGCGTAAAGAGAGACACTTTCCGCCCATGGGTTCAGGCTCAAAGGACTTATCTTCCTCCTGCTGATGACAATTAAGGTGCATCTCTGACCTCGTTCCAAACCAGGATGACTCTCCAGAGCCAGTAAGAAACAACACGAAACCACTATAGTATTGTGTAGGTCTGCATTAGGTCTGAGATCTCAACTGAGACACTGTTTGGATAGGAGTGGCATTCCAGGCCGAGTGTTGACTGCTATTTCTTAAAGTCAGGTGAAAAGAAAGCGTGCAGTACCTTCTCAATTCTTCCAAAAATAACTGAGGTGACTCCAACCTGCCATCCAGGCTTTCTGGCCTGGGCTATAATTAATATGACAAGTCTATCCAGAGCAGAATAAATTATCCCGTACGCCTGACCACCGCTTACATGCGAGCAGTTTGGGGAGTTTATTGGAAACACATGTTTCTGGGAAAGACCGCTTTGCGTGTTCGGTGCTCCTGAATACATTTCCGCTCCCATGTGACTGTGTTACGGCTGGGAGAGTTAAATGTAACCGAATGGGTTCAATACTGGCACAGCGGTGGCTCTAACGAGGGAAACACATTTGTTTGACCACACCGGATGTCAATCACTCTGAAGAGCCCCCGGTCGAATCCCGGCGAGCACGTCCCCGTGTGCAGAGACGGTTTGCAATAATGGGTGTACCTGGCAGCAAGCCCTTTGGCCTAAGGAGGGACGCGTTTAGGATCTATATGAATGGCGTTACGCACGGGGGCGCACAGAAGGGAGAGCTCCTCTGTTTCGGTAAGCCGGAGGAATACTAATGAAAGCATTTTTCATAATTTCACACAAACCCACATTCTCTAGGCCTCTGAAACAAGGAACAAGGGGGAGAGGGAGTGGGGAGAGAAATCCATTAAAATGATCTGGAAATGATGCTTTCCAGCTCTGGACTGAGACAATGAGGTATAAATTACTGTGATAAGATCTGGGCAAAGTTCAAATCAAGCGAGATTTTCACATCTGGTCCTGTGCTCTTGTCGTCAAATTAATGGATTCTTCTGAAGCCGTGTGCACCAAGAATGTGATAACTTGTGCTTCCTGTTCTACTGATAACATTCCCAAGGGGAGGGAGAGGGAGGCACAGGGTCTTCTGAAGTATACACAGCACTGGACAGCAAACCTCACACGCTTTCCTTCTGTAGCTACACAAACATACGCTGACATACATGCATGTCATAAATCTACTTAAATTAAGATTGCAGAGAAAAGAAACAGGAAAAACAAAAAGAACACAGAAAAAGCTCACTCTAAGAAAACTGTCAAGACCTTTATGATGCTCTGGACTTGTATCTCCTGCTTGCTTGGCCTGCCAAAACAGATTGTGAATCAAAAGTGCGAGGTGTGCACTTCTCCCTCGCTCGCTTGCTCTCTCTGCTGATGACGCCAGTGCATCTCAGCTCAATGGGATCAAGAAAGAATGGACAGATGGAGAAAACAAGAAAAATTCAAAATGAAAAAGGAGAGAAAGATCAGTGCGAAATGAAAACAAAATACTCATCTTCATGTTGTTTCAAACTTGTATGGCTTATTTTTCTAGGAGAAATTCTGTATAATGACCTGGTTGCTTTTTCCAGAACAGTTACAATGAATTTGGAATTAGTTTTTTATCACATTTATATAATATTCATTGAGTCATTGAGTTTAACTCATGAAGTGAACCAGTCGATCTGTTAACAAATCATTCAGACAGATTTTGTGAACAATCAAATAATTCAAATGTTTTATATTAATATTTTAATCACAATTTTTTTTGTAAAAAAGCTAAATATTTGAGATAAAACTGCTACATGGCTTCAAAAGATTTGGAATATAGTGCACTTAAATGATACTTTTATGGCCCTTCTGCATCCTTTTTGACATTTAAAAGTCCAGTGTTTATCAATTATAACTGCACTAAAAAGAACAACCCCCCGTACAATTTCTCATCAGTCTCAATCAAGTTCGGTATGACATAAGAGTGAGAAAATAATGACAGGATTTTCATTTTTGAGTAAAATTATGGATGTTTTGCAGCTGTAGTGAATGAGAACGCATGAGTGCTCAGCACTACATCTTCTCTTCTGCTTCATTTAGAGGAAGCTACAGTGGAATCCGGCCCAGGCATTTCAGACGTTCCTGATTGATTGGAAACACACAGGCGTAAATGACCAGACGTTTATTTCCAGGTGAGGAGAGAGAGAAGCAGAGGCTACTCACCTCTACGCAGTCACCTGGATACCGTTTCCAGGAAGGCCCGCCGGGCTGGGGTTAATCTGCAGCACTAAATGAATAAACAAAGGATGGCTCTGTGGGCCGTGGTGGGCAGGTGAGCTCAGATCATCTTCCCACACTGAAACTCATCTGCACAGGAAATGACCCGCAGCACCCCACCTCCACACCTGGAGAGAGGAGGGGCTGTCCAGGAGAATCTGACCATGTCACATTACCTCACCTCCAGAAGAGGAACTCGCCTCTCACATCTGTCAACAGCTCTTCAGTCATCCTTCAACAGCAGCTCATTCCACACACACGGAAAGAACATGCCCACTCAAAGGATCAGAATGAGGTCAATATTCAGATCAGCCGTTCGGGAGGCCATTAAAACAATCTATTCTAGTCTAGAGATTAAAAAGTAATAAAAATAATTATATTACTAGCATGTAAATTGAAAAACATAAGGAACTATTGACTACAGACAACATACTAGAACTTCTTCTAGTACTTTTAATAAGCATTTGAAACATTATTTCATGTATTTACTTTTTTCATATATTTACTTTCATACAATACTTCTGATGAACACACTAAGGAAAAGTATGACATAACAGTAAAGTTTTAAACTACATGCGTTTGATTTACTAAAAATAACTGGTCCATAAGAGTCAATAATTCAGGAATCATTTCGATTACACTGGTCATGCAGCATGGTTTTTGATTCACTAAAAAGAACCAATTCATAAGAATCATTTGTTCAAGTAACAGGTTACACTGGTCTCGCTGGATGCTTTTGACTCACTAGAAAGAACTCACTCATCAGTATAATTTGTTTGGGAATCAGACTACATTGGTTGCTTTATTTAAAACACACACGCATACACAAATAATATTGAACTGTAATGCAATCAACAGAGGTGAAACTTCATAATCATGCAGTTACCGAAAAGTAATAACATTGAATGTCTGCCAACCAAGTATTCAACAGCACCACTCTATAAAAACAAACATTAACTGTGACACATACTCGCTCACACAACAAGCAAAAAGACACAAAACTAATGCAACAGACTTGCTGTCTCCCAGCCGGAGAGCGGCGAGGAAGATGCAGGGTTTGATGGAATGCTTTCTCGTTTTTCATCCTCTATTCATTTTTAACAGCTCTTTCTGCACGCCACTCTCCGCTTGCCGTAATGACTCAATGAAGTGGCGTACATCAGGCGCCGACTCTGAGGTGTAAAAAATACCATCGCAGCTGCCCGATCAATACATTATGGAGTGAGAGTGCATGCTGGGGGAAGATAATGCCGCCTCGTGCGGAGACGCTGTCAGTCTCCATTAGTGTCTGGAGGGCTGTGCTGGGAGCGGCAGGCATATGTTGAGTCACCAAGGCCCACACTTCGGCGCAGAGAACTTTTGTTCCCAGCTTTTAATTGTGGCCCCACCTTGGAGGGGGTCCGTCACTCTGTCACCCCCGTCAGAGTGCACTGGTAAGTTTGGATGTGGCAGGCTGGGACAGCGGGACCCAAACTAAGAGCTGTGCTTTTCTACGGCTGTCAGGAGAATGCAGGTGGGCACACGCACACACATTACAACAAAAATACACAGTGGGGAAGATGGAGACAGAACACACTGTGCCTGAAGAAAGTATGTACTTTCACAGGCTGAGGCGTCCTAACTGCTGAGAGAGGAATGGGAAGCATTTCAGCAGCATGAGACGAGTATGTGCCAATCTACTAGTGATGTCTAAAACTAGATTTTCAATTGACTAGTCGGCTGGGTGCCTGAACAACTATCCGAATAATCTTTATAGTGTACAGATTTTCAAGATTGTCTAAAGATAACTTAAGCGTTTCTAAATTAGTTTATATAAAGATCAACTTAAAATAAACATTATATGACCGCAAAGGTTATCTACATGTAACATCCCTAATCTGCTGATAAATATCCAATAGTGGCTGATACTGATAAATAATAGTGATTTAAAAAGAAAAAGAAAACTCTTATAGTGCTGTGCTTTGCTTTTAGACAATTTGCACTGTAAAACCCTTTTGGAAACATTGCATCTTTAAATTAAGAATGCAAAGAATTTCTGTACAATATGAGTTATCAGCCAATATAAGAGTTTTCTTTTTCTTTTTAAATCACTCTTATTTATCAGTATCAGCCACTATTGGATATTTATCAGCAGATTAGGGATGTTAAGTGTCATTTGTGACCAAATCCTTTGAAGCTACAGGCAGTCACATACTGTAAGACTAAGATACTGAGGTCAAGGTGAGAAGGGTCTATAACTCGCCCACTGCTGTTTGCCATCATGGCTGCAAGGATCTTAATGGCACATGGAGTGCTAACGCCTGCACATGTCCTTCCTGTCACCTCATCACACTCCAACATCCAACCCCACTCAACCAGATGTGCTCAATTATGCCCCAAAACACTGGCTCCTCCCATGACTGTGAACTGAGGGTTCAAGCAAACACAAAGCATTCGAAACCTGATCCTAAATCACATCTTCACAACAAAATGGTTTATAACTGTATGAATGATGAGGAGGGAGTTCATATGTTGATAGTGTGAGTGTGTTGGGAGTGGCTTGCAGCACTGCAGAGGTAAAAGCTTTGAGCGAGTACACAGCAGATGCCTGACACATTGCTGTCCATTCAGTCGCTTTAAAGAGCAGCTGCTCTCGCCCCTGGCACTACAAACACACACACTCTCTCTCACACACACACACACACAATGCTGCCCTCGGTTCACACATACTGTATTGAGGCGCTCTGAGTATTCTTTATCATGCTATGAGGTTGCTAGAATGTTCTGGTTGGCTGTTATCTGACCCATCATATTAACACACTGCTGCTAAACAACTCTATCATACACAGACACATAAAAACATAGAATACAAAAAATAGCAAAGTGTATTTTCAGACTGCCCTCTTCGCCGGTTTTATTTTACTGTCCACTAAAATAATCCACCATGTGCTCAAATCATTTTGTTCTCCCCTCACAGCCAAAAAAGGACTTCAGCAAGGCAAGAATGCTGCACAGACACCAAAAAGTGCTGAATGATTTACCTTCATCTCAAGGAAAAAGAGTTAAAAAGAGAGCGATGGAGACTTTCTCCTTCCTTCTTGGCTGTATGGTTAGTAGGAAAGTGAAGTAGATGGCCATATTAATAACTGGATATAATGTCACACTCTAAGGCTTTTGTTTTTAATAAATAATACAGCACAAATTCCAAATAATAAACGCAAAGCAATATTTTTAAATTTTTGTCGATTATTATTGGCACAAATTATACAAATATTTTTTTTTATATTGCTAGAGCATGAGATTTTATCTTGTTAGTAATATTTGCTGTGAAATCAGAATCCATTTTATTTTATTTTATTAAAAAAAACAATTTTCTTACATAATTCTATTTCATAAATAACACATATATACAACAGAATACACATATACTTACAAATAATATAAAAATAAATAAATAAAATAAAAATTATACTGCCACCTTGCTTTCAATCACTTGTTTTGCTGTTGTTTTTTACTCTGATGCTGTGGCAGTATCATATACAGTTGTGGTCAGAATTATTGGAACCCTTGGTAAATATGATCAAAGAAGACTGTGAAAATTAACCTGCTTTGTTAATCCTTTTGATCTTTTATTTAAAAAAAAAATAAAAATCACAAAAAGCTAACCTTTCATTGGATAATAAGAATTTAAAATGGGGGGAAACATCATTATGAAATAAATGTTTTTCTCTGATACACATTGGTCACAATTAACGGCACCTTTTTATTCAATACTTTTTGAAACCTCCATTTGTCAGTTTAACAGCTCTAAATCTTCTCCTATAATGCCTGATGAGGTTAGAGAACACCTGACAAGAGATCAGAGACCATTCCTTCATCCAGAATCACTCCAGATCCTTTAGATTCACAGCTCCATGACGGTGCTTCTTCTCTTCAGTTCACCTCACTCATTTTCTACAGGGTTCAGGTCAGAGGACTGGAATGGCCACAGCAGAAGCTTGGTTTTGTGCTCATTGACCCATTTTTGTGTTGTTTTTGAGGTTTGTGTTTGGATTATTGTACGGTTGGAAGATCCAAACATGGCCCATTATAAGATTTCTAATAGAATCAGTCACTTATTGATTTTTTATCTGTTGGTATTTGATAGAATCCATGATGCCATGTGTCTGAACAAGATGTCCAGGACCTCCAGCAGAAATATAGGCCCACAACATCACAAATACAGCAGTATATTTCATTGTACACATGGGGTACTTTTTATCCCCGTGTTCACCAAACCCATCTTGAGTGTTTGCTGCTAAAAGCTCATTTTTTAGTTTCATCTGACCATAGAAGCCAGTCCCATTTGAAGTGCCAGTCCTGTCTGATAACTGAATATGCTGGAGTTTGTTTTTGGATGAGCTAGGAGAATTTTTCTTGAAATCCTCCCAAACAACATGTGGTGATGTAGGGGCTGTTTGACAATTTTTTTTTAAGGTTTTCTGACCCCGAGACTCAACTATTTTCTGCAATTCTCCAGCTGTGATCCTTGAAGAGTCTTTAGCCACTCAAACTCTCCTTCTCACCGTGCATTAGGACGATATAGACACACATCCTCTTCCAGGCAGTTTCATTACATTTTCTGTTGATTGGAAATTCTTAATTATTGCCCTGATGGTGGAAATGGGGATTTTCACTGCTCTAGCTCTTTTCTTAAAGCCACTTCACTAATTTGTGAAGCTCAATTATCTTTTGCTGCACATCAGAAATATATTCTTTGTTTTTTCTCATTGTGATGGATGATTAAGGGAATTTGGGCTTTGTTTTCCCTCCTATTTATATTTCTGTGAAACAGGAAGCCATGGCTGGATAATTTCATGTTCATAATCACCCTAGAGTGCTCAAAATTGTGAATATGAATGGGAGTATACTTCAGAGATATTTTACTCTTAAGAATTTCTAGGGGTGCCAATAATTGTGTCCAACGTGTGTTTGAGAAAAACATTTATTTCATAATGATATTTCCCCCCATTTTAAATTCTTATTATCCAATGAAAGGTTAGCTTTTTGTGAATTTTTTAAATAAAAGATCAAAAGGATTAACAAAGCAGGTTAATTTTCACAGTCTTCTTTGATCATATTTACCAAGGGTTCCAATAATTCTGACCACAACTGTATAATAGTCAAGTCAACAAAGTACTTGAAACAAAAAAAATTTAATTTACACAGGAAAAAAGGAAAAGCAGAAAGAGAAAGAAGGAGAGAAACAAGAGGGAAAGAGATTACAGTGTGAGATAAGGTCGTTGGGCTTCTGATTCTCAGACAGTAGGTTGATGATAAGAATGGCATCTTTCACAGTCAGATCAGCCAATCTGGCCAGGCGTCCGCAGCAGCTTCTGTATTGTGGCGGGGACTTCCAGGTCAGGAGTAGAAGAATGGAGTCAGTGAGTGTGGCAGAGAGGGGGCCTGGGGCAGGTGGCGAGTCGCTATTGAAAGAGACAGGCTAGGGCGGCAGGGAGAGCGCTGGGTCACGGGAACGGCTCCCCAATCTATAGGCGGCTCAAAAACACCTCTCATTGTTCAGAGAGATCATGTGGCACGGGCTCTTCCTCGAGAGCGTCAGGATCCTTCTGGCTTGAATATGCGCAGTATCTCTGACAACAAGCCACCTTTATGCCCATCCAGGTAATTACAGACCACGGGTGAGGATCCATTACTGCTGGACGCAGGTAGAGTCCAGGTGCCCGGTCTCTGAGCGCTCAGCCATGCTGGGAGAGGAAACCAGGGGAGCGATCAGGCCTGTCCCACTGGCCTGAAGGCATAACCAGCACAGAGGAGCGCACTATACCACACTAAAACACAGAGATGGCTTTGTCTTGCGATTCACACACACAAACACACACACACTGCACCTGAGTTGAGGGCTGTGTGAGGGCGGTGGATAAAACACATGGCACACACTCTGTCTGTGATAAGTATCGGTGAGGAGTCGCAATGTGATAACAGGAATCAGCACTTACCACCGCCATGACTGCAATAATGTAGGCAACGAATGTAGATTCAAGCATTTGGTACCAACTATACAATTTAACAAAATGGAATAATAAATGAAAAAAAAAATTTTAATGATTAAAAGTTTCCTCCTCCCTTCAATTTCTGTGACTAAAATAACATGCCACTGTTTCAATCGCACCCTTACACCACAAAAATATGAACTCCAAATGCATTTAGTTACTGCCATGTTTGTTTAGGTGGCAACGTGGGAAATATTTTAAATATTTGTTGAGTTGAGGACAGAAAAAAGAAAAAAACCTTTGGGCATCTGAGTAAAAAAAACAAAAAACTTTATATATATATATATTTTTTTTGCGTGTGTGTAGTTTACTTTTTACATTTAAAAACTTTTTTCATAAACTTGATTTAATTATTTTAATATTATATTGAATTTTCTATTCTATTTTCTTCTGTGTTCTATGAAAAAAGCTGGGGATCTGAGATAAAATTATTTAATTTTAAAAACTTAATTTAATCATAGTAATATTTTATTACATTTTCTACTCTATTGTCTTATGTGCTCTTTGAAAAAAGCTGGGGATCTGAGATAACATTTTTTTACTATGTTTTTAAATTATGTTTAAAATATTTAATTTTAATAAACTTGATTTAATCATTTTATTATTATATTGAATTTTCTATTCTATTTTCTTCTGTGTTTTATGAAAGGCATCTGAGATAAAAAAATCTTTTACTAAGATTTTTTTTTGTGTTTTTTTTTTTAAATATATATTTTAAATGATTTAATATTAATACACATGAATTATTTATTTTCTACTCTATTTTCTTCTGTGTTCCAGAGGGGTGAAAAAAGGCTCTTTGGGCATCTGAGATAAAACCATTTACTTAAACATCAAGTTGTCTCTTTTTTGGTATTATTAATTAAAATATATATTTTTTTTATTCTTAATTTTTTTAATTTTATTTTACTGTATTTTAATTTATTTTGTATTCTGAAGGAAAAATTATATTAAATTTAAATTAAAACCATGTTGTTACATCGCAATTCCTAATAAAGTTACTGACCAACCAGTGAGTAGCTTCAGTTACTTAAGTTACACCATAACAACAATACAGACTCAAACAGATGAGCACAAACAAAAACACATGTCATCGGCCCCAACACAAAGCAAGACACACTTGCAGCTATCAGTCAAGCTTCTTCCAGAACGTGATAGCAAACTCACAACACGCCAGCATCTTTCGTGCACTGTCGCCCACTCATCTCCCGATCTCCGACAGGCCCCTGCCACCCTGAAACACACATAACAACTGGGCCAGGAAGGTAAAGTGCTCTCGTCGAACAAATGTCGGGGTGTTTCTGCTACTGAGTCATAACAAAATACAATCAAAAGGGACTTGCGTTCTTGCTCGCTTTATGCATCAAATAGATAAAGCGCCTCCTGTCTTCTCTTGCACAATGCGCTGTGTAGTCTAGCAGGGCCAGGGTGACGCTCCAGGGACTAGATAGGAGTATCGATAATGCTGGCTGCATGTCCGATTGATTTTGGGAAGCTGAGACAGTGGCTGCTTGATTCTTTCTTTCTCCTGATACGCTGTGTCAAGCAGACGGGCGCTGCTTGTGATGGGTTTAGTGTCAGCACACACATCCGGCAGAAATGGCCACATGGAGCCAGCTCCCTTAGGGGTGGTATATAACACAAAGGACGCCACATAAACACACACAGCACAGTAACATTGATATATAACGGCCAGGAGGCTCTGATATCCTCATGTGATCTTTCTGAAGCACTTACTCTACAGTCTAAAGACCACAGATCTGTTGTAAAACCTAGTGGGCTGCCTTGCTGTCTATATGTGGTCATATAAAGCTTCAAGCACACACAAATATAGAACACTAAAGAATTTTGGGCAAAATCATTTAATCATTACATTTACAATGTTTTTCATTCACACCTTTCAGTATCTAATGAATTAAAATTTTTATGCGAATCAACATTTGCCCACAGCCAACACTGTCGCAATGCATTCTGGGATTGACTTCTCCACAAAGAATAATGCTGACTTAGAATGTGGCCAGGCAAGTTGATAAAATAAAATGTCTAAACACTTTATTATGAAAACTGTATATACTGTATATGAAAACTGTGTGTGCTGTGTTGCAAGATGTAAAAATTATAAAGAAAAAAGAAATGTTGACAATTTGGTTTATTTGACACTAAAGTTATAATACTAAAAATAGAATACAAATATTTTAATTAATACATTTTATTTTATATTTTATTTTTACAAATGTGTCAACAAATGAAGTTCTGGAGAAAACACCCAAACACCCTTTAGTTAGTTAGTTATACATTTTATAATATATCATATAAATATATATCAAAAACACATTTTGTTTTATTATGAATACAAAATAAAAATAAATAAATAAGTAAATATTTAAATTCTTAATTATTTTATTTTATTCTACATTTTAGTCAACACAGTAAGTTCAAAAAATCAGATAATAACCATTTACATAAATGCTGGCCTTAAGGAAATTAAGTTGCCTTAAAAATGCCTACTTAGTGTCTACTTAGGCTCACTAGGTATTGGAACAGAACCCACATCAATGCAAGCAGACATAAAACTGGGCAAATGGGCGAGACAGTCTAAACCGGACCTAAACAGAAAACAAGACGGAGACACTGTCCTACAGGACAGCATCAGATCCT
>NC_136759.1:13481406-13711406 GCF_936440315.1 Barbus barbus
TCCATGCCACGCCGCATTGCTGCAGTAATCCAGGCCAAAGGAGCCCCAACTAAATATTGAGTGCTGTACATGCTCATACTTTTCATGTTCATACTTTTCAGTTGGCCAACATTTCTAAAAATATATTTTTTTGCATTGGTCTTAATTGATATTCTAATTTTCTGAGATACTGTATTTGGGACTTTCATTTGTTGTCAGTTATAATAATCAAAATTAAAGGAAATAAACATTTGAAATATGTCAGTCTGTGTGTAATGAATGAATCTAATATACAAGTTTCACTTTTTGAATGGTATTACTGAAATAAATCAACTTTTTCATGATATTCTAATTTTATGACCATCACCTGTATATTGAGAACCACTTAGTTTAAGATGATGCTGATGCCTGATGCTGAGCTATGCTTTAATGAAAATTATATCACAGTGCCACCTAGTGATGAAGTGCTAACACAGAATCTGGGCATCTGTTCTTGCACTAAAACACACCTTCAGCTTGTGTACATGTGTACTTATGGGAGTGATGTTTGGTGTTATTGGTTTCTCAAGGCCTGTATGGCTCATTAGTGAGAAGCAGCAGCATGTGTGAAATATTCTTAAAATAGACTTGATTAGTCTTAAAATACTGAAGGGTCAGTGTTGATAGGACTATTCAGCATCCTGCTGGTTCATTAATATGCTTTATGTTGGAAAAGCTGACGAAAAGCAGTGTTGATATTTTCTTTATTAGATAGTCTGATGCAGTTCTTAAAGGGATAGTTCACCCAAAAATGAAAATTCTGTCATTAATTACTTACCCTCATGTCATTCCAAACCCGTAAGACCTTTGTTCATCTTCGGAACACAAATGATGATATTTTTGATGAAATCCAAGAGCTTTCTGATCCTGCATAGACAGTAATGCAACTACCTCGTTCAGGGCCCAGAAAGGTGGCTGGGACATTGTTTAAATAGTGACACAGTGACACATTAAATATTGGGAAATATTTTACTTTTATAGAAGTTGTTTTTTTGTAGTCTCTATATCTTTTTTTTTAATTACTAATTCCATCATTTGTTATTATTTATTTTAAAAACCATGTAAGTATGGTAATGAGGACCATGTTTCATTTGTTGTGACCACCATCTTACTAATACTAGTCATTTAAACTCTGGATTCTATGAACCATAGTAAATTCATTCGGGCAAAGGATAATTTAACGGAATAGCTTTAATAGCTTCTTTCTCTTTAAATGTTTAGATCTAATTAATTTTAATTGAGGCAAAATGTTAATTCAATAAGAGCCTGATTAAAAATAATTATCAGTGTCTTTTATCAATTAGGTGTTAACTATTTACAAATGTTAAAGTTCTTAAAGGAATAGTTCACCCAAAAAATTGTATTGTTATCATTTACTCACCATCATGTCATTCCAAACCTGTATGTATTCCTTTCTTCTGTGGAACATAAAATAAATTAATTTAAGGAATTCAAGAAGTTTTTGTCCGTACAGTAAAAATCAAGGGTATCCAAAATGGTTTGGTAATGTTCTACAAAATATCTTCTTTTGTGTTCCACATAAGGAAATAAGTTATGCAGGTTTGGAATGACGTGAGAGTAAAGAAATTATGACAGAATTTAATAGCAGTACATTTTCGGCATTCTAGCTTAAAATCATTGCTTTACTGTCAAGTGCCTTTCTATGTGACTAAATTGGTGAAAAGAAACAGCTTGGTGAAAAGGCAACAACTGTTGGCGCAATTATTAGAAAATGGAAGAAATTCAAGATGACTGCCAATCTCCCTCGGACTGGGGCTCCATGCAAGATCTCGCCTCGTGGAGTATGATCCTGAGAAAGGTGAGGGATCAGCCTAGAACTACATGGGAGGACCTGGTCAATGACCTGAATAGAGCTGGGACCACAGTCTCAACGGTTACAATTAGTAACACACTACATCGTCATGGATTAAAATCCTGCAGCGCGTGCAAGGTCTCCCTGCTCAAGCCAGCACATGTCCAGGCCCGTCTGAAGTTTGCCAAAGACCATCTGGATGATCCAGTGGCGGCATGGGAGAAGGTCATGTGGTCAGATGAGACCAAAATAGAACTTTTTGGTATAAACTCCACTCGCCTTGTTTGGAGGAAGAAGGATGAGTACAATCCCAAGAACACCATCCCAACCGTCAAGCATGGGGGTGGAAACATGCTTTGGGGGTGCTTTTCTGCAAAGGGGACAGGACGACTGCACCGTATTGAGGGGAGGATGGATGGGGCCATGTATCGCGAGATTTTGGGCAACAACCTCCTTCCCTCAGTAAGAGCATTGAAGATGGGTCGTGGCTGGGTCTTCCAGCATGAATGACAATGACCCCAAACACACAGCAAGGGCAACTAAGGAGTGGCTCCGTAAGAAGCATTTCAAGGTCCTGGAGCGGCCTAGCCAGTCTCCAGACCTGAACCCAATAGAAAATCTATGGAGGGAGCTGAAACTCTGTGTTGCCCAGCGACAGCCCCAAAACCTGAAAGATCTGGAGAAGACCTGTATGGAGGAGTGGGCCAAAATCCCTGCTGCAGTGTGTGCAAACCTGGTCAAGAACTACAGGAAACATCTGACCTCTGTAATTGTAAACAAAGGTTTCTGTACCAAATATTAAGTTCTATTTTTCTATTGTATCAAATACTTATTTCATGCAATAAAATGGAAATTAATTATACAAAAATCATACAATGTGATTTTCTGGATTTTTTTTATTTTTATTCTGTCTCTCACAGTTGAGGTGTACCTACAATGAAAATTACAGATCTCTCCATTCTTTGTAAGTGGAAAAAGTTGGAAAATCGGCAGTGTATCAAATACTTATTTGCCCCACTGATTCATTACCCAGAATCATCTTAGGATTTCAAGATCGTAGCTTTAGTCAGAAAGCAGAAATAGCTGCAGTTAGTGTGTGATTAGTTGTGAAAAGTGCACCAGTACAACAGAAACAAGAAACTGTGAGTCTTTAAATCCACATAGGGCGATGACCTTGTAGTTTGCTTGGACTTCCAGTAATCTCTCTTTGTCTTCTCACAGAAGGCGGGTTCAGATGCCGGTCAGCAGGTGAGGAGCTGTGGCCGTGAGCAGAGCGTCTCCTGTGGCTGCCAGCCGGAATAAACAGCCCTTTTAGCACGGCCAACCACAGATTACCGTGGACATCTGCAGGAGACAAGCGAGCCAATCAGATCTCACTATTGACATCACAGCCCAGAACACTTCATCAAATCATCCCTCAGTTGACACGAGACAGTGAGAGCCAGAAAAAACGCAAGTGAGAGAAAGAATATGTGTGTGAGAGAAAGAGACAAAAATGTGAGGAAGTCTGTATGAGTATCTGTGTGTGTTTTATGCGTTGACATGTCACTAGTGTGTGTGAGACAGAGATAATCCGTTGAAAAAGAAACGCTGACCCTGAATGCACAATGTTTCCTCTTGCAGCGAGTGGGTGGTTTTAGTTTAACGTAATCATCTTGTCCCTCACTTAGAAAGGAGCTGCCAGCCACTTTGCATAAGTGACCTTCATCCTTTCAAAATTACATCGGGAAATGAGAGCGTGTTCAGAATTATTCTTCTGCACAGGAAGATAATACTCATTCTGAATTCCAACTGACTTTTTTTTATTTCCCATTATGCCGGGATGAGAGGTTCTCCAACCGAAAGGAGCTCTTTGAATGTTTTGTACAGGATGCGTTTTAGTTACGCGTAAAATAAAATGAAATGTTTACAATTTGCTGTCAGACTTTGATTAACTGCTGCTGTATGAATGCCAGTAGTATATATTTTGTCTTTTGTCATCACTGAACAATGAAATCCAGGATGGATCAGCGGTCAACTGAAACACATGGAGCCAATTTCCCTGAAGCGTATTAGACCGTCTTGGACGAACTTTGGCTGTCAGTAGTGATTATTCATAGTGAAATCTTTTACAGTCTGAGACTAAACATGATCTGTGTCCAGGAAAGCAGCCGTGTTCCTGTGAATCTGGCACTGAAGATGCTGACTCTGCGTAAGACTGTCAGAACAGGCCTCTGTCAAACTAGTTTAACCTACCTTTAGTTGTCTTCTCTTGTTAATCAGTCTCCTTTATTATTTCTTGAGAAACGATGCTATACATACAATATATGTGGGTTTTGTTTAGTCTGTCCCTTTACATTCAAAATAAGATATTTGTAAATAGATTATACAAGTAAGGATTTACTTCTATTATGTTAGGCCCATTTTTATGTAATTGTAATTATTAGGAATGTAATTAGGAATAATTATTCGTTTTAATATTTATTGGTTGACATTTTTATTACAATAATAATCATCATCATCGTATTAATGATAATAATAGTGATTATTACTAGAAATCAGTCCAACATTTATGGAATAATAATTATTAGGAATATAATTAAGAATAATTATTAGTTTTAATATTTATTGGTTGCTATTTTTATTACAATAATAATAATCATCATCATATTAATGATAATAATAGTAATTATTACTAGAAATCAGTCCAACATTTATGGAATAAATAATAATAATTGTTAGGAATATAATTAGGAATAATTATTCATCATTGTTTACTATTTATTAGTTATTAATTTTGAATTAATAACTACAATAATAATAAAATATGAATAATGTATTGAATACATATTATTATTAATTAGTCTAAAATAATTAATAGGAATAAGTTATATTTTTACTATTGTACTAATTTATTATTATTATTAAGTTAGGCCTACTTTATGTAATTATAATTATTAGGAATAATAATTATTTTTAATATGTATTGGTTATATTTATTACAATAATAATAATAATATTTACTATTTATTAGTTATTAATTTCTAAATAATAATAATTAATTGTAAAATAAAAATAATGTATTGAATAAAATATCATTATCATTTATATTTAATATACTTGTTCTTGTTATTATTAGTGAAATATAATTAGTCATATATTACTTATAATTATTATTCGATACATTTTGTAGTAATTTAGTAGTAGTAATACTAGTATTTTAGCCTAATAAAATTGACCAAAATAATAAATAAATAAACATCCAAGGGGCAGGGAAGGCATAGACCATTGTGATAGTCTAATGTTCTACAGTGATCAATGGAGGTTTTGCTAAGTGTGCATATTAAATACAGCTTATCAGTATTTCTTCGGGTTAGGTATTCCTATTTATCAATGTCCACTAGGTGATGCTGTCTGCCTGATCATACAGCCAGTGTTACCTGATAGTCCAGCCAATGCTTCTTTGCTGTTGCTGATTGATTTACTGCTTTATTTTGCATGGCAGTGTATGAGAACCCAATGTGCTTTAGTTGTTGGTGTGGTGATCACTTCCAGATGTGATGAGGACGTCTCTCCTCCACACACACACTCACACATTTCTGTGGCTGTAGGCATTCATTTCCTGTCTCATGGGAAGGGCACGAGAATTGACAGGATGAGCTGAGAGATGCTCGGATTTCTCTGTCTCTCTGCCAATGCATGCATTCTGAGCTCATGAGGACTAGCAAAAGTTCATCAAGAATCTCATGATGTTTACCATATGTGCATCTGTTCCTCAAGACAAGCCTTCTTGAGTAAATTTGCACAAATTATCTGCTTTTTCATTTTGTTCTTTTAGGTTTTTCTTTGCATGTATTGTTCAGCATGTTTTACCTTCAGACGTTAAGGTTTATGTTTGTATATAAAAGTCTAGTGAAGGTTTTTGGTGATTATGATACTTTGGAGAGATCCATGCAACAAAATGAGAACCATATTCATATATCATGGAATGTATATATTCCAAGGTTAGATGTCCAAAAAACTTAATATCATGCCACTTTGGATGCATCAATATGAACATTTTAGCCATACAGTGGGGGGGGGGGGGGGGGGGGGGGGGTTATATTATTATTTACTATTCTTCACTATTTAAATGGAAAATATAATGAAGAATGTATAAACTGTAGTTACTAGTATGTAATATAGTAATTATTAAAATAGTGTAGTTATAATTATTAATATAATTGATTGGCTAAACTGTTTTTAAATGCAGTATATTTAGAAAACAACATATGTAAATATATTACTTTTTTATTAGTAGTAGTAGTAATAGTAGTTGTAGTTTATTTCTTTAAATGGTAAATATAAGAAAATGTTTCGTATAACTGATTAATTCAACATTTTATTCAAATCAATTATTTTATTATTTTAATTGAAACAATTTTCAATACATTGGCACTTTTTACTTAACAGTCTGATACTGATAACATTAAAAAAGTTCACTTTTATTGTTAAGAAGCAATATGACTGCCAATGAATTTCATGCATTCCTAGTATATTTATAAGGACAGTCTCTAGAAATAGAGCTCTGTATCTAAAACTGTTGTGGCCAGGAAGATGTCACACTGTGCCGATTGTACTTTGCCAACAATGTGACAGTAAATGTAGCAATGGAGAAATTAATGGTTTTTATAAAAGCTGTGACTCATATAAAATGTTTTAGTTTTTTTTTTTTATCCAGCCTATGCTATATCATATGCCTATGAAAAGCCATATATCTTGGCAGAGTGTATTTTATTGTGCAGTCAGTGTGTGTGTTTGTGTGCATCTGTATCTGAGCTTTTGTCTCTGTTGTGATCGGATTCGAGCGGGAGCGGGCCGTTTTTGTCAAGTGCGTGGCAAAGTATTTATCTTCCTGCTACAGGAAACGCTGAGTCACCTCTGTCGCTATCATGTTTCTGAGCTCACTTCCATTTTCTCAATTTCCCTCTTTTGTATACCATTTATGTCCTAATTGTATACTCATCTTCACACACTTCACCCACCCACCCACAAACAAGGACAAAATGGATCTATTAACTGGATCTCTATCAGACATGGTGCAGTGGCCACATGGAACAGAAGCATTTGTGTTTATTTTAGTGTTCTCAGCAGGGATACACTCCTTACCTGCCGGCCACCTGACCACAGACCAACTGAACATCAGCCCTGCTCCATATTAACACTTCATCTCAATTCATCTCCACTCCAAACTCATTAGATTATCCGTTAAACCGTTAAGACCACTTTCCTGGAACTGGAATCAGACAAATCCATGTCCTTGGTAATAAAGGGTTCCTTTGGGAATCATTATTTGCATCGTTATTTAATCAGAAACAAGACTTGATTTGCATCTTAGATGTAAATCAATAGTAAAGCAGACATACATAAAATCTCAGTGAAAGAAGTTATTGAATATCTGAATGAAAGACATAAAAATTTGATGTCTTCTGCTTTTATTTAGAGAGAGAGAGAGTGTGTGTGTGTGTGTGTGTGTGTGTGTACACCTTTTGTTGTTATTCCTTTTACAATATAAATGAAAATTGGTTTAATATGACAATACATGTAATTGCTATTTTTTTTAAGTATGGTGTATTAATGACAATAAATTGTGAATTGTGGTATTTTATGTTTTAATATTATGTGTTGCCCTGATGTGATTTATCTTTGTTTGGGTAATATTGTGCAGTCAGTAAATGTTAATTAGCCTTTTAGAAGTGAAATGTCAAACTCTATTAACTTTAATTTGTCATTTTACTACCTGTATTATAATGGTGGTTATCAGTATTTGATGTAGTTTCAGTAGGCTGGTATATTAAATCTAAGCCTACATATATTAGTAATAGGCCTACATACAGTTATGAACGACAAAATACGTGGTGCTGAACCTGAAACCTACCTGAAGCATTGTTTTCTTTTTTTATTTTGCAATCTAGAAAGAGAAAACAAACTATACCTGATATAGTAAGAGGACCAAAATGACAGTGAAATTAAATGTGAGATTGAGTTTTGTGATCTGAAGCCTCGGATTATCGTTTCAATGAAACCATAATCTACTAAAATGAATCATATAGAGCTGAAATGAGGAAAGTTGGAGATGTACAAAAAAGAAGATGGATGAAAATGAACTGTGAAAGTGAGGGAGAAATATCAAGTGTTGAAAGGAGATGAGTAATTATGTGTGGGTGGTCAGTCTGTCCTGTATGATACGGCCAAAAACACCTCTACACAATCCAACAAACAATGCTACAATTGATTCTTACCACCACTGGCTTCTGTTTTCCTCTAGCGTCTTCCTTTACATTATTACCGGCTATGAGTCGCTGTTGGAGATACCAGCTTGAAATCAAAGCTCAGGGTTTTGTGTGTATGTGAATGTGTGTTTGTGTGTGTGTGTGTGCTTGTATACATGGTTTAAAACAATTATATAAACAAACTATATAAACTCAAACTAAATGGCTTAAAAAACATTATAAACAGTGCTCATAAACTGGTTTCTATGCAGGTTATTTTTAGGGGATAGAACTTTTGATTAGCTCAATATAAAAAAAATCTTTATGTCTGTGGAGAGTCTCAGTAAACAGCATATAGGTAGGTGTGTGTGTGGGTGGGTGGGTGTTCTGGGGCATGTTGACATTTGCTTGACAGGGAGTCACTGATTTTCAAACCACTTACATACCTGTACAAATTAATCACTTAATTGTGCATTAACAGAAGAGATTGTCATTGAATTATGAAATTACTTTATTATAGCCATGTATTTTATACATTGTACTATAGTTCTTACAAAAACATATAAGCAATTCAGTTGCATTGCATTACAAATATTATATACATTGTTCATATGAAAAAGACCATCGACAATACATTCAGATAACATGGTTATGGCCAATATTAATACGATATGTAAGTGCTTGATATACAATATGTAATATTGTTTAATTGTCATTATAATATTGTTTTAGTAAATGTAGACGTCTGGTAATTGAGCAAAATCTCACTGCATCCGTTTCTTCCATAATCTCTGACTAGTAGCACACCTTACAGCAGAAAAGGGCAACTAAACTCTGCTCCTGAAGGCCACTTTCCCACAAATTTTACTTCCAGACAAACAATCACACCTGCCTTTTTTTTTCTGTCATCTTTGATTAGATAGCTGCAATGTGAAATGCAGGACAGTTGCCAATCCCTACTTACAGTATGAATTTAGTGTTGTGATAAATAAACACATGCACTGTAAAAAATATATATACAGTTGGGCAAAAAAGTATTTAGTCAGCCACCAATTGTGCAAGTTTTCCCACTTAAAAAGATGAGAGAGGCCTGTAATTTTCATCATAGGTACACTTCAACTATGAGAGACAGAATGGGGGGAAAGAATCCAGGAAATCACATTGTCTGATTTTTAATGAATTAATTGGTCAATTCCTCTGTAAAATTTGGTCACTTACAAACAAGCAAGATTTCTGGCTCTCACAGACCTGTAACTTCTTCTTTAAGAGGCTCCTCTGTCCTCCACTCGTTACCTGTATTAATGGCACCTGTTTGAACTCATTATCAGTATAAAAGACACCTGTCCACAACCTCAAACAGTCACACTCCAAACTCCACTATGGCCAAGACCAAAGAGCTGTCGAAGGACACCAGAAACAAAATTGTAGACCTGCACCAGGCTGGGAAGACTGAATCTGCCATAGGCAAGCAGCTTGGTGTGAAGAAATCAACTGTGGGAGCAATTATTAGAAAATGGAAGACATATAAGACCAATCTCCCTCGATCTGGGGCTCCACTGCAAGATCTCACCCCGTGGGGTCAAAATGATCACAAGAACGGTGAGCAAAAATCCCAGAACCACACGGGGGGACCTAGTGAATGACCTGCAGAGAGCTGGGACCAAAGTAACAAAGACTACCATCAGTAACACACTACGCCGCCAGGGACTCAAATCCTGCAGTGCCAGACGTGTCCCCCTGCTTAAGACAGTACATGTCCGGGCCCGTCTGAAGTTTGCTAGAGAGCATTTGGATGATCCAGAAGAGGATTGGGAGAATGTCATATGGTCAGATGAAACCAAAATAGAACTTTTTGGTAAAAATTCAACTCGTCGTGTTTGGAGGAGAAAGAATGCTGAGTTGCATCCAAAGAACACCATACCTACTGTGAAGCATGGGGGTGGAAACATCATGCTTTGGGGCTGTTTTTCTGCAAAGGGACCAGGACGACTGATCCGTGTAAAGGAAAAAAAGAATGGGGCCATGTATCATGAGATTTTGAGTGAAAACCTCCTTCCATCAGCAAGGGCATTGAAGATGAAACGTGGCTGGGTCTTTCAGCATGGCAATGATCCCAAACACACCGCCCGGGCAACAAAGGAGTGGCTTCGTAAGAAGCATTTCAAGGTCCTGGAGTGGCCTAGCCAGTCTCTAGATCTCAACCCCATAGAAAATCTTTGGAGGGAGTTGAAAGTCCGTGTTGCCCAGCGACAGCCCCAAAACATCACTGCTCTAGAGGAGATCTGCATGGAGGAATGGGCCAAAATACCAGCAACAGTGTGTGAAAACCTTGTGAAGACTTACAGAAAACGTTTGACCTCTGTCATTGCCAACAAAGGGTATATAACAAAGTATTGAGATGAACTTTTGTTATTGACCAAATACTTATTTTCTACCATAATTTGCAAATAAATTCTTTAAAAATCCTACAATGTGATTTCCTGGATTCTTTCCCCTCATTCTGTCTCTCATAGTTGGAGTGTACCTATGATGAAAATTACAGGCGCCTCTCTCCTCTTTTTAAGTGGGAGAACTTGCACAATTGGTGGCTGACTAAATACTTTTTTGCCCAACTGTATATATTTTTCAAAGATTGTTGGAGTATGTTTTATAAGAAAATACTATTTCACTTTTTCTGCTTCAGAATGTCATGTTTAATTCAATTTGTTACTTGCATTTCTTTGTAATTGTAAAATGAGCAATTTCTCAGTGTGAAAAATTTAAATGATAAGATTTGATTATAATCTAGGCCATTTAATTCAGAAGCATTTTTCAAATTGTGGCCCACATTTTACACTTGCACTCTTCCATTTAACAACTGATAAACAAATATAATTTAATTTAGATACTCTAAGTAGAGTGCTAAACAAATCTGAGGAGTTATGATTTAACATATATTTTACTGTAGCTAACGTTTCTAACAAAATATACAGCAGAAAATAGCACCTTAACAAAAAAAAACAAAAAAAAAGCTCAAGTGATCACTCTAGCTGTGTCCCAATTCTCACACTACCCATCCCCATTTTAAATTAAATTTAGGGCATCCCTAAGTACTGTATGATGAAAATAGGATACCAAAGGCCTGAAAATACATTTTAACAGATTTATTTATTTATTACAAATTAATAGAAATCGCATAATACAAAATTACATTACATGGGGGGAATAATTTGTGTATAGTGTATGCAAATTTGTACACAAAAGAGCCATTTCCATTGATAAAAGCTAGTTAATTTATAATATACGTAAATATATATAGTAATAATATACACTAGTGTGAATTTAGCAATGCACTAAGTACAGAATAAAATAAATATAAATTAACAGTATTATTTATCAAAGCTAGTTTAAAATAAAATAAATATTTCACCCTGGTATGAAATGAGTAATGTATTAAATACAGGGAAACAAAACTTTGATTTAAAATAATGCATTTAGTACTGTATAACATTTGTGGCTTATAAAACATTTAGAGAATGGATGTTTGAGATGCTGAAGTTTCTGCCCCCTAGCGACCATGGCTGTAGACTGTTACCAGAAGTGCTGTTGCTACAGTAACAATCTAATGCCACGGTCGCCATGGAGACAGCAAGTGAGGAAAGAAGGGCTTGCAATGGAAACTGTAGACGAGCTAACCTGATTGGCTTGCCGGCTATGACACGGCCCACATATTCAGCACAGGGGTTTCCAGGGTAGATGACAGATTCCTGCTCAGTGTTCTTAAAGCTGTACTACTCAGGCCTGTGTGGACTTTACAAGGTTCGCCGTATTCTTTCAGCAGCTGAATAGTCTGTGGAAGGTTGCCAGACGTCAGTAGCCATGACTGTAGACTGTTACTGTACTTTCAGACACATTTAGCAGTAAGCAGTCTAGAGCCAAGGTATTGATGCACTGACCTTGAACGAATTCACACTTTTCGAATGTACTTTTTCTATGCATTTACAATTATACATCTTGTTTCTGAGCCTTGAAAACAAGTAAAAATCTTTTAAATCATTTTAAGAAGCATTTATGTTCATTTCCAATGTAAAATACTCTAAATTTTAGTATTTTGATACACAAAAGAGCTGTCTAACTATATGAAAATCTCTCTAAACAATCAGCAAGCACCTCAGATGGCAGCTATAAATAGGAAAGCAGTTTTCCTGGCCCGGAATGACACCACGAAAGTCCATAATGGCATGGCCCGCTTCCACAACTCTGTATTGATCGCAGTGGAGATTATCGGACTGACTCACTCCCAGGATATTAGCTGTTGGTGGCTGTGATGGTAGGGGGTTATGCAAGCCTAATTCAGTATCCTGCTCTGACGTCCATGCTGTTGATGTTATGTGTCGTGACATCATAAACTGACTGCCGCCGGAGCCGAGAGGAAAAACTAAAGTGTCACTTAGAGGTGGCGCTTGATGTGCCCCTGTAGTCATATTATAGGATCTCTTTTCCTGTTGCTGTTGTGTTACTCAGTATTTCTGTTTATGCAATGCTCAGTGACTAACTCTGAGCTTTTATAAGTGGCCTTCATTTGCATCATTCAAATAGGTGAGCGATTTCTGTGAAATAATAGAACGCTTTTTCATTCTGGAGTTAAGATAGTGGTGCTAACAAATGTGACTTATGACAGACACTGATAGTTGACAGAAAACAATGGGACTTTTCTATATACTGACTAAATCAGTTTTTAAAGGAATAGTAACCCAATAATTGACTTTTGACTCAGAATGAGTCTGCCAATGATACAGTTGACAAATGACAAAATGATACAATTCTGAAAGTAAGTCATATAAGTTTAGAACAACGTGAGAATGAGTGTTTCTTTTTAGGGTGACTTTTCTATTTGAGGGAGTAGTTTACTCAGAAATTAAAATTGTCATCATTTACTCACACTTATGTCATTTCAAACCTGTATGACTTTATTTCTTTTACAGAACATAAAAGAAGATATTGTGAAGAATGGCGGTAATCAAATTGTTTAGGTTACCATTGACTTCCATTGTTACGAACAAAAAGATACTGAGGCATTTCTCAAATTATGTTCCACAAAAGAAAGAACGTCTAATCAGTTTGAAACAGCATGAGGGTAAGTAATTGATGACAGACTTTTTCAGTTTTGGGTGAACTGTCCTTTTAAGTTTCAAGAGATTATGATTATGCTTGGTTTTCTGCTTGAAATGCATGTGTTGGGTGTGCTGTCCATGGTGCTGACAGGGATTTCTACCACTTCAAAACGTTTGTGGTAATAATAATAAATAATTAGTACTAATAACAGCTAAAATCAGTTAGATTGAATTAAATCCATTTAATTAGTCAGGATTAGCTATGTGGAGCATGCACAGAGGGAGGGAAATAAGAGGAAACAATTGAGAGTTGAAATGTTGATGTTCTGTAACCCTACTCATTTGTTTTATTCTTTGATAGTAAAGTAAGTTAAAGTAATGACTTATTTGTGCTTGCCTGCATTAGAACCCATCCCAAGATTTAATTTTAACCTTTTCCCTCATACAATCTCCTGTTCATTTAGCATGAGGGGTAATCCCTGCATGATATCAGTGAAGAGATAACGACAAAAGTGTGAATTCAGAGCCGAATTATACTGCAAAGCTCGTGTGGAGGGTTTTGGATGTTCTCCACGTTGTTCCCACCCCCTCAGAAACCCCCTACCTCCCGCATTGCGACCCCTCGTGGGGCGCTATATGGACGGCTGCGCATGCGCCACGCGCGCGCTGTCTCTTTAAGTGATCCCGACGGGCTGCTGGAAATCGTCGGCGTGTGCGCATGAATGACGCAGGATTGACTTCATCTGAAAGTACGTCAAGATATTATTGTAAATTCAAAATTAAGAAGCTAGAGAGAGGCATAGAGCGACGTTTTCGACTCAACGGAAGTGTGCGAGTCGGAAATGGCAAGCATCAAGTGTTAGATAACATGAATCATATCGCGCGGAAAGAACAGCGCTGGGCACATGCATGCGTAATATGAACGCGTTTGAGATTTTTAAGCGCTTTATCTTAGTGCATTTAATATTATATCAGAGCATTTTGAAACAATTACGCTTTTAACGCTCATTTGCGCTTATTTAACCTTTAAAGTCTTTGTGAAATAAGTCCGTAGCCGGCAAATATGAGTGTTTCATATGTATAGAGATGCTTCTAGTGCGCTAGAAATATGGCATTTATCAAATATAGCTGCCACATACATTTCTAGCACAGATTTGTATTCACGTTTAGTATAGCATCCAAAGCGCACAACCTTGAAAATTTCCCTGACTCATTTTTTTTAACTTGTACAAACCTGACTGTAACAAACGCATTTAATATATCCATCATGAATGTAATATAATATTCCTATACTAGTCGGATAATAAAAAATCTGAAACAGATTGCAAGTCGTTAGTTTTTTATTGTCTTGTTAAGGCCGATGTGAGCTCTAACGCTTTTTACGGAGCAAAAAAAATGGTAATTAGAAAATAAAACAATAGTGTTCGTCGTATACATGACTAGATGTGTCTTTGAGACTCCCTGGTTTCTGATCTATCACTGCACATGTGCGCAAAAGTGAGTCACACTGCAGTAACTTTCAGTCGCTCACATCCACGAAAAATAACCGGAAAGACCACTGACAACACGCCACAAATCACAGATATATTTTTGCTATATCCTGAATTATTTTATTTTGCAAAATGAATTTTTTTCATTCTAGCCCTAGCATTTGTCGCCAAAAAAGTCACTTACCTCATATTAAAGCAGTCCAAATTCAACTGAAGAAACTTCTCGGCTGGCATCACCAAAGTAACAGATACCTGTCAACTTCAGTGCATTATTCGTTACCTCTGCTGATGCTGATGGCAAGTGTAATGTCTTCCGCTGGATGTATCCTCACTCTTTTGCCGTCGATGACACTTGTGAAATTTAACGGGTTCTCCCATCGTTCCCAATTTATAGACAGCCTGTAGTGATAGTAATGCGGATGGGAGGGGATCTCATTCATTGAAAAACATCAGCAGCATCGCGCTTCGGACGTGCTGTATGACGTCACTGCGCGCTCTGGATAGAGAGGGTCACACAGTACATGCGTAAAAGACCTTCACGACTCAGCTCCAGAGATGATACGGAGAATATTCTTTTTAGTTCAATTATTCACAAGTGAGATTAAGGCTCCTCAAAAAAATACCGTTTTTAAAGGGGTAGTTCTGTAATCAACTAGCAACTCGCCCTCGTGTCGTTCCAAACTTGTATGATTTTCTTTCTTTTGTGAAACACACGAAGATATTTTGAAAAATGTTGGTTTAGGTGCCCATTGTATCACAATGTATGAAAAAAAACACAGACATTTCTCAAAAATATCTTCTTTTGTTTCTCAGTGAGTAAAAAGTCTTAGGCAGGTTTGGAATGGCATGAGGGTGAAAAGGATTTTTCAATCTTTGGGTGAAATAGTCGTTTGATATCAGTCTCCTGAACATTTGTATATTGTATGAGTACATCTTCTATAATGAGCGTATTCTTTCATAGTCTTGAACCTAAATTCATTTTAATATTTTCTGTGGGACTAACATGTCTAAGTAGTGTAATTGTCTAGAGATTGTAAAAAAGTCTACTGAAAAAATTTTCTGAATTTAGTAGGTTGGGATAATTAATTATTAGTTTTTGAAAATAAGCAATGAAGCAATTCTGGAATATGACATTTTAAGCATTTAAGTATTTTAAACTAAAAAGCAAGAAAAACTGAAGAATTTGTCTGCCAAATGAAAGTCAGTGTGTGTGGTGCAACATAGGCTACACTGTAAAAAATAATTCAGTGGCTTTGTAAATATCACAAAAATAAAAACTTGTATTAACTTAATAAAATCTCTGAATATCATTTAAGAGATTATTTGAGTTGGGATTACCAAAAGTAATGTGTAAAAAATCCACAGTTTATTTTATCTGAAATTTACTTGCGTTATTTAAGTATGTTTTAATTAAAACATTAAGCATTTAACTAACAAATTATGTTTTTCACATGTCCTTAATGTTTTTTGTACATTTAAATGAAAATATTTGAGAATGATGCAATGAAACCTGTCAGTTTTAAGAACCAGAATTATTACTCGTTTTCTATAATTTTTTTTGTATTTTGCATCAACTTAAAAAAACGAGTAAGTTTCGCGGCTTTTTGTGATCACGTGGACACAAGGACTTAAAAAAAGGAGTAAGTTTCGCGGCTTTTTGTGATCACGTGGACACAAGGACTTAAAAAAAATGAGTAAGTTTCGCGGCTTTTTGTGATCACCTGGACAACGATCGCGCTGAGAGCCGAACAACCTCTTGCTGGTCTGAAGAAGCCTTCAAGAAGGACAACGGTTAAAACCACCTCAAGATTGATTTTAAATACTGGTAAGTAGTCAATTATCAAAAATGAATGAAATATTGGCTGTGTTTTCGGGTACACAACACGTCCGGTGTATTTTTTGAATGCTGTTGTGGTTAATAACTTTTTGGAAGGGGCAAGCATGTCTAGGATCACTATGACTTTGTATATAACGTTATATATGTTTTTGGCATAACTTATATATTTCTTACCACCAAATATTCAGCTAAAACACGGTTAATACAGCTTGGAAACTTGATATGTATGTAAAAGAAGCCAAATATTCCTCCCACGGACAGGCAACATAGGTGTCCATGGGAGGCGAAAGGGGCTGAACTGCCTTGTCGGTTTCGTCAGTTTATTTACTTGGGTGATGAACGTATACGAGTAATTGCAGAAAACAACGACTAAAGTTAACGTTACTAGTCTATCTGTAGTCCAGCAATTGCAACTAAACTGGTGTAGCCATAGATATATCTATATCTGTCTATGGGCTTACTGTTAATGAGGCAAATCCCGGTGCGCTGCAGCGTCAGTGGCCCGTTGAAAGAGACCCGTACAAACATCATGGGTTAAGATATAACGTATTAATGTTTGATACCATGGTTACTTTATTTGTGCTTACCATGGTTTAACTACAGTAACCATGTTTTGTTTTTTTAGTAACACTGGTTAGTTTTCGTAAGAGCAGTCAACCACTACCTTACTGTTATTAATGAAGTGTAAAGTTATGAATCTTATGGCAAAACTGTTGAACATTTGTTTTACAGAACTGATGCTATTGTCTTCAACTTCAGCTTCAACTTTAAAATAATAACAAAAGGCAGAAGGTAAGTCCAGTTTACTATAATTTTTCAGTAAAATTATATTTTTAAATGTAGAACATAAGCTTGTGTTTCACCAACCGGTCAATTTATAGCATGCAAATTCGGTCTGTTTTTTGGCCAGACAAAAACTGCACACTGTAAATCCACTCTCTGACAGCAGGTGACAGAAACAGATATGGAACAGCAGTGTTAGAGCTGTTTTCCCGTAATCTCTTTTTGTCAAATTAGAAATGAAAAAGGTTCCTTTTCTTATTTCTCAGACAAAATACAGCACAATTTTTTGTGAAATTAAAATGTCAAATAGCACAAATTAAATTGAAATTTTTTAAACAAACCCCAAATCAAATGAATAATGCAAATTAAAAAAATATGTTCATATAAACAAAGGCTTTGTCTGTGCTCTTTCCATGTAAAATTAGAGGCGACCACTGTATTTTAGTCACCATCCAAACTAAGATGCTGAACACAGACAGCATGAGCAGTTTTTAATCTAAATTGGATTGTATCATTTCAAAATTAAGCAAAAACTGAATGGTCTGACTTTAGTCCTACATTTCACTGCTGGTTATACCCTGTATAATTGTGTGTGTGTGTGACAATTAAAAAATCTTGAATCTTAGTTTTGTGAAACTATACTAAATAAAACATCTGCATGAAACAAAAACAGCAGATAGGCTGAATAAGAACGCAGATTCACTCTCTGCCAGCAGGTGGCTTTTTTTAGGAACAGGCAATACAGCTCAGGGTGCATCATTACATCCCTAGTTATTTTTGAATTTTGATTTATTCTTGATCTATTTTTTTATTTACTTTGCATCAAATAACAAATATGCAGCACTCACTCATTTCAGATAAAATTATTTAGACATGTTTTAGTTTTTAAACGCATAACTTTTGCTACGGATACGCCTATCATTTACACTACTCCGGCGTTTTCGAGGTCAAAAACAGAGACTTTTGAAAACACTGCAGACCCTGTTTCAGTTCGAAGACTCCGGGGTTGCATTTCAGTGTAAACGACCAAAACGAAGACTTTTGAAAACGATGGTGTGGCTGCCCACATTCGCTGTGTATCCTTGACGACCGTGTAAACAATAACATCATGCTCATTGTTGTACTCTTATGTATGGGTTGATTCCTCATTCGACTGCTCATAGTAAAGTGAGGCATATTGTTGTAAGACATTCTGTTTTACAGAGTGGAATCCCCATTGAGCAAACACGAGAAGTCATCATCTGTTGTCTCATTGACCATCTGGGAGAAGATGCACGTGCCTTCATCAAGGACTTTGAGGTTGGTATAGTTAATGGTATTCAGGGGGCTTTCACACTGGTCATAAGGTTTGAGAAGAAGGTCTGTCTAGCAGTGCTTAGTTCCAAATTGAAAGCATGAAGGCTGTCTTTATAGATGCTATAGTGAATTTCAAGTTTCGTGTTCCGCCACATCCACTCAGCTTCACTAAGAAGCATAGTTTTAGAAGAAAAATTTCACCTACATATTGGATGGCACTAGGGATGGGAATTTAAAGTAAAAGTAATATTCTAAAATCACTGGGAATTATTTGATGATTATTCGAAAATGGCACCCCTTCCCTATATGACGTTATAGTGTTACACACCCATAAACACAGAGAGAGACCATTCACGCTTTTAATCTGTATGATAACAAACTATTCAATTTATTTAAAGATAGACTATAATGCTTACTCGTCACCGCCGCATCAGCACCGAAAGCAGGGAATTTTTAGACAAATATAATCGTACAAACTATTTGATATTCTATGAATAAATCGACTAATCAAATATTCGAAAATCATGACCCATCCCTAGATGGCACCTACATCTTTAAAAACACAAGTTTGTGATCATAATTATTTCAAAATATTGAAATAATTGGTGTTAGAGCCCTGCATTTCGGCTGACTTTTTTACGCCCCTAGGGCCGGGCTTCGGGCCAATTTTCACGTCATAGTCCAGCTGCTGGCCGGGCCTCAGGCCTGTTTTGGGTTTCTCCATACTTTTATATTGTAGACACCCATCGATTATGATGAAAACAATTGCTGCGCTTGTAGAAACAGCACGAGGCCGTGCTGCCGCGACTGAGAGCGGCTCGATGGTGTTTAGTGTCCCGCAGCAGCAGCGTGCGCAAGTGACCTCAGTGCAGTTGAAGAGTTCTGCGTTCAAATACATGCAGTAGGCTAAAGCTTGCTGCAAAGCCCCAGCAAACATAACCATTAATGTGTCTGTGGGAAATAGTAAGGAGATATTTGAATTATTTACTAATAAACTAATGTCCATGTCGCAAGGATGAAGTTGCTGATCCTGACTCGCCGTCTCCTCATTAGACGCACCTATAGAGAGAAATGCATCTTTATTGATTATGATTAAGATTATATTAAGTTTTTGTTTTTGAAAATCAAAAAAAAAAAAAAAATTACGGTAGGCTATTTGAAGTTGTTTCCACTGAAAAAAATGCAAGTGTTTGCTCTGGTGCCTCAATGTCCTGCAGAGCATGCTTTAGCTTCCACTCCCCGCACAAACTTAGATATAGGCTAGCGCACATTATTATTATTATTATTATTATTATAGTGCAGGGTTAACATTTAAACGTTATATGCTTGAACTGTTTCAGTATATCTATAGATTTTATTTTAGGCAAGTCGTGATGATATGAGAAGGCTAAATTTATCAAACATAGGCTATGATCAGCTCACTGTATGCCGCTGGCCACTTGGTCGTTACTTTAAAAACAAACTAACTTATATTTAACGGAACAAATATGCTCTAAACGTTTTTCTAAATTAACTTAATAAAAAAATTAAACTAAATATAATAATTTTGCCATTACATACAAAACTGAACTATTTTAATAGCCGAAACAGTAGTATAAGCTGTTTTAGGAGAAGGGGGTAAAAAAAGACCGGCTCGGGTCGGTAATTCTGACATACTGTTGGATGTGGGCTGGGATAGGGCCTGAGCGTCTCGGGCCAGAGCTGGGCTAGGGCCTAAATTTGAGGCCCGTGCAGGGCTCTAGTAGGTGTCATTCAAAATCTTGTGATACTCTGATTAAAAGTCTTTGCAGAATCATGGATAATGGTTTCCAACAGTAAATTCCACTGCTCAATAAGAATATTGCTGTAAATTGTTGCAGCGTCTCCCATATGACCATTCTGACAGGGCTTGTGTTTATAATAAGCTTTGGAGGGTAAACTTGATGTTTGAGATTTAAGTTTTTAGTCATGATTTGTAGCACCTTGAGGATGGTCTCCTTCTCCAGGTCATATGAACCATATGATCTCTGTCCTTGTCTTGTAACATACAGGCTGAATATTATCTCTAACCTTATTCTTTATATTTGTCTTAAGGATGTTGCTTATCCGCCAACTGGTGTTCAAGAGGAATTGGAACAGGAAGTGCTGAAGATTTACCAGCTGCAAAAAGATGGCTCAGTCACTGATGTAGGCATTGTGATTGAGGGCATCATGGTCCTCAACAAGCTTCATGATCTTAGCAGAGCCTGCTGCTATCTTTTGGGATTGACCTATGCCTTGGACCTGCGATACCCCAAGAACATTAAATATACTTTGGAGGTCTTCCAGAAAATTTTCCTGGATCTGGATCCACTGAAATTTCTACAAAGGTTCAGAGACTAAAAAATGACCTGATTGCCTAGTTAGTGATGCATCCAAAATAAAACATTTTGTTTACATAATGTGTGGGTACGGTGTATATTTATTAAGAAATATTTGTTGCGTTTATATATTAAGTATATTTATATATGATAGAATTTAGATGAATATAAATGTATACATGTAAATATTTTCAAAATATACACTGTATGTGTGTGTATTTATATATACATAATAAATATACACCGTACACACATTATGTAAACAAATGTTTATTTTGGATGCGATTAATCAGAATCAATATTTTTGTCTATGGTCCATGTGCTGTTGCACATTGCAATGCAATTGTTAAAATGCATTTTGGGTGGGTGTGGTCTTTTAAACAAAGCCTCAGACAGTTTAATCTTCCACATGCTCAAGTCATTTTTGATCATTTAGTTTGAAAGTTCCCATATGCAGAGTTCAGTGGCTAAAATGTTCATGTTTGGGTGAACTAACCCTTTAATGACATTGTTGTTATCGTTTAATTGGAGAAGTAATGGGTTTTAAATGTCAATTTTAAATTATCTTTTTTTTAATGAATTTTGTGAATCAAATATATGAATTTTGTAGTATACACAGTTCAGTGACTAAAATGTATTCAAGTCATTTGAAAAGTATGGAGTTATGGTCAAATTGGACAAATAAATGTTTAATTGAAACTGTTTTGGTTATCATTTGGTTTTATTATACATATTGTAAAGTACTTATGGAGTAAATGGTAAATACAGTTTTAAAATATAAGTAAAAAGTAAAGGACATTTGTATATACTGCATGTTAATGAAATCTAATTTTTTTGTGTTTTTGATTTACTACTAAATTACTATTGCATTGCTTGAGGATTTTAATTATAATTACTCATTTTATTTATGAGATCATTTAATCTAATTATTTTAATCTACTTAAATTTTTTATTGTGTTTGATTTTGAATTACTATTGCATTGATTAAGTATTTTAATTATAATTACTCAATTTTATATATGAATCAATTAATCTAATTATTTAAATCTACTTAATTTTTTTAGTGCGTTTGATTTTGAATTACTTTTGCATTGATTAAGGATTTTAATTAGAATTACTACATTTTATTTATGAGCTCAATTAATCTAATTATTTAAATCTACTTAATTTTTTTAGTGTGTTTGATTTAGAATTACTATTGCATTGATTGAGGATTTTAATTATATTTACTCATTTTTATTTATGATACTAGTTAATGTAATTATTTGAATCTACTTAATTTTTTTAGTTACACTCACTTGACTCTTAAAGTATATTTAAATGATTTCACATCTTTAAAATTTACTCAATATTTTTTAGTGTAAAAATGTTTCACCAAAAAAATTGAGTAGATCATAGTAAAAGTTTTTACAGTGTACGTGTTGAAAACCATGTTTTATTGCCATGTGACATGAAAACTTAAGCCTTTTAGACTTTAATAAAATGTAAATAAAAAAATAACACTTTTATACCATATACTTCCATTAGAAAAAGTATTATAATTCTTTTTATTACATACTGGACTTTTTCAAAGTTGCTATATATAATTTTTGTTGAAAGTGTTATGAACATTTTACAAAAAAAATAAAAAATAAATAATATATATATATGCATATATGTATGTATATATATGTATGTATATGTATGTGTATATATATATAACATCACAACAGATAATTTTTTAGGAGTGTTTTAAACTGTATATGTTTTAAAGCAAATTTTTAAATGATTTCACATTTCTATCACCCTGGTTTAAAGTCAAACTGAGTATTCTTTCTCATTCAACTGTGAAGATTATGTCTCATATCCTGATTTTCTGAATGTTAACTAGAGTTTAGCAGCAACCAGGCATTCTGAGAATGGGAATTGGGAATGGCGTGTGTGTTTGCCCAACATGCAGCCTGTCGTTGTGAAGTTTTGCTCACTATGATTCACCTCACACCGATTGGCTTTCAGCTCTCGTCGGCAATGCCAATCTCTCGTACTTCCCCTGTCACTTTCTCTCCTCTCTTGTCACTTCCACCCACACTCTCCTGATCCCACTCTCTGCTAAACATGATCGCCCACACCTACAACCACCTCATTCACCGCTTCCCTGACACTTGGATTTTTTTGCTCTCATTTGTGTCCTTGTGCCTGGGATTAGAGTCTTACACTCACACACCGAATGTGTCTCTGATGAATCACCTGTGAATTCCACTGATTACTCCACCTAATTCTGACATTAGGCCTCCTTTAAAGTTCACATTCAGGTGGATACAACCAGCATTTCAACTTAATTCTTTGTGTTAATAGGTATAGCTGATTAAAGCAATAGAAATTAGCAATTTTAATTGACATTTTCTACATTCTTCTCAACATTCAATTATATAAGTGTGTGTGTGTGTGTGTGTGCGCGCAAATGCACACAGAATGGTAACACTTTATTTTAAGGACTCTTAGCTAGTTTCTTATTAGCATGCATATTACTACAATATTAGCCATTTATTAGTAGTAATTAAGCACATATCAATGCCTTATTCTACATAACCTTATTCTACATCCATAATCCTACCCAATACCTAAATTTAACAACTACCTTACAGAAACTGCACTTGTTAAAATTACAAATGACTTGCTTCTTGCTTCAGACCAAGGCTGCATCTCAAGGGCAGGCTTTAAGATGGTTTAGATCCTACCTGTCTGATCGCTACCACTTTGTTCATTTAAATGGGGAGTCATCTCAATTATCACCAGTAAAGTATGGAGTACCACAAGGATCTGTCCTAGGTCCTCTACGGGATTAGTTTTCATTGTTATGCTGATGATACTCAACTATATATCTCAACAAGACCAGATGAAACTTCCAAACTATCTAAGATAATAGATTGTGTAAAAAATGTAAAAGATTGGATGAACAATAATTTCCTCCTATTAAATTCAGATAAGACAGGGACATTAATTATTGGACCAAAAAACAGTACACAGAATCTCTTGGATTACAATTTGCAACTAGACGGATGCACTGTTACGTCCTCTAAAGTCAAAAATCTGGGTGTTATATTAGACAGCAACTTGTCCTTTGACAATTATATTTCCCATGTTACAAAAACAGCATTCTTCCATCTTAGAAACATTGCCAAGCTACAAAACATGCTACCTGTTTCTGATGCAGAAAAGCTAGTTCATGCATTCATGACCTCTAGACTGGACTATTGTAATGCACTGCTAGCTGGTTGTCCTGTATCTTCAATAAACAAGCTACAGATAGTCCAAAATGCAGTGGCTAGAGTTCTTACCAGGTCAAGGAAATATGATCATATTACCCCAATTTTACAGTCTCTGCACTGGCTACCTATTAAGTTCCGTATCATTTACAAAATATTATTACTTGCCTATAAGGCCCTAAATGGTTTAGCTCCTACGTACCTAACTTGTCTTCTACCACGCTACAATCCAACCCGCTCCCTAAGGTCGCAAAATTCTGGACTTTTGGTAGTACCTAGGATAGCAAAGTCCACTAAAGGAGGTAGAGCTTTTTCACATTTGGCTCCCAAACTCTGGAATAGCCTTCCTGATAACGTTCGGGGTTCAGACACACTCTATCTGTTTAAATCTAGATTAAAGACACATCTCTTTAGCCAAGCATTCACATAATCATTTTATAATCTTGTACTGCAGTTATATCTGATCAAATGTACATTATTATTATTCTTTATCTTGGGTTGAACAAATCATTTGTGCTTAGATGGAACAGCAGCTACGCTAATAAGGAATTACAGAAGCTTTAGTCTGGATCCAACCCTTAAATGATCTGAGATGACCGAACATGACAGTGCCTCTGTGTACAAGGCACGGTTCAAAAAGACATGATTGATTCAGTCAGTGTGGAAGAACTTGACTGGTCTGCAGAAAGCCAAGTCCTAATCCCAGCTGAACACCTCTGGTGTGACTTTATATGCAGACCTTGAGCCAAAAACTCATCACCAAACACCAATGACTTGTATAGACACTATAAGGACAAAAGTGTTGGGACACCCCCTTCTTTAGAACAGAAAAAGGCACTAACAAAACTGTGGCAACAAAGATGGAAACATAATTCATGTATTTAAAAATTGTATTTCCATCTCCGTTGCAACAGTTTTGGACGTGTCTAAAATGACTGTACCCTTATGTACAAGTCATTGGTGTTTAGTGATGAGTTTTTGGCTCAAGGTCTGCATATAAAGTCACACCAGAGGTGTTCAAATGGGATTAGGACTTGGCTTTCTGCAGACCAGTCAAGTTCTTCCACACTGACTGAATCAATCATGTCTTTTTGAACCGTGCCTTATACACAGAGGCACTGTCATGTTAGAATAGAAAAGGGTCCTGTCCAAACTGTTGCTATAAAATTAAAAGCATACAATTCCCTAGAATATCATTATATGCTTAAACATTAAGATTTGTACTCATAAAAATTACTAAAGACAAACATATATATATATATATATATATATACACACACACACACACAAAATGAAAAAAATATATATAGAAAATGTTATAATATATATGTGTGTATACATTTCTACATATAGAAAATGAAAGGCTCTTTCAACGTCACTTATAGTCACAATATGCATATACACCAGACCTGTTTTTTCTTTCTTCTTTTTTTAATGTCAAAGAAGACACAACTGATGTAGTTTTATATCATTCTGGTTTGCTTAAAACCCAGAAATCTTTAGTCCCTATTCTCTTCAATCTTCACAGACTTCTTCAAGGACGAGTCTCCCGTAGCTCTGAGCTGATCGTGTTGGAAAACAAGGCAGAAGCGCAGCATGAGCTATGCAATCTTATGAGAGTGCCATTAATAAAAGATGTGCACTCTGAAGCAATCACAATCATGCTGATCCAGAGGCAGCCATTGAGTCCCGCCATCTCAAGCGGGGCATAATTAGTCTTGTGAATTAAATATGAAATAGTAGTACGTCATTGAGAGCTCCTCTGAGCCTTACCTCCATCCCTCCTGATCTCCCTCACTTTGCCCCAGTCTCTGCCCTACTTAAACAGCATGTTCCCTTGCCTCGGTCTCTATACCCACTCTTTTTGTGTCTTTTGTGGATTGCTGTCTCCAAATCACCCCGAGCAGGCTTGCCCGGTTCCCCACCATGCAGCACCAGCATCTGTCAGAGAGGCTCCACGGGGCTCAGCATCCACCTGCAGAGTTTCTGCCTCCTCCTCCCCTATCAGTCAGTCATCAGTATTCTCTCTCCATCTCGTCCTCTCACGCTCTGTTGTTCCCCCTCTTTCACTTCTCCTCAGCCGTGACATAAATTGCGCCGCACTAAGGCATTCCTCTGACAGATATGGTGCAATATGCCTTCTGGTGCAGAACATCCCCTCTCTATCTGAAATGTATTGACATGCAGCACAGCACACAGACAACATGCATGACAACTGTCGAATCATTTGATATTGTTCAGTTGGTGATGCTTTGTTGAACTTACAAGATAAAGAACCACTCTGACACAATTTGACTTGTGCGGGGAAACCTGCTAAATAGTCATGTCTTTCAAAGCAAAAATCAGTTATCGTGTCAACAAATAATGGATAATTGTATCTGAATAGCATTTGAAAATTAGTAGCTGTATTAAATTAATTTTTGTGCCTTATCTGTTCTGTGCTTTTAATATGGTGGTCTTTACAGGAATATTCCAGTGGTTCAGTGGAAGTTAAGCTCAGTGGACAGTATTTGTGGCATAATATTGATAATCACAAAAAATCATTTTGATTCATCTCTTGTTTTCTTTTAAAAAACGGGGCAAAAATTGAGGTTACGGGAGACATTTACAATAGAAGTAAATTGAGCCACTTTGAATGATTCAAAAGCAGAAATGTTGCTTACAATTAAATAAAAGCATGTTAATTGTTCTGTTAAAATAGTGTATTATTTGAGCTGTGAAGCTGGTAAATTGGCTTTAGGGGTGATGAAGTTGTGGTGATAAAGTTGTAAAATCAGATATACATTGACACTAAAATCCTGTTAACATACAATTTACATTTTGTGGCTATACTATTGAAATCCGTACATATTTAAGTATATATTTAAACATTTAATATGGATTCCATTCACTTCCATTGTAAGTGCCTCAATGTAATCCAAATATTTGTTTTTTTAAGAAAAGAAGGGACAAATCTAAATAATTTTTTGTATTAATTAACATTACCACAAATGCAGTCAATGGAGCTTCACTACACAGATATTTTACCCTTTTTGTATATAAATCAATCATAAGCACCTAAACATTTTGAGATTTCTAAAGTTTAAGCATCAATTTGTTCCATTTACAGTGTGTTGATATTAATAACCTTCTTATTTATTCTTAACAGAACAAAATCTACAGTATATCTTTTATAGATGTACTTACCATTGGAATTCCATCAATTGATTCCAGATTCTACAAAACCTAGTGGTTATTCTCATCCACAGTGAGACACTTGAGGAGATAACCATGCATGTGTCCCCATTTATATATGAAACACATTGCACGTGCCTCCGCAAGTGGCATACATCTTCCTGTGACTTATAGCCCTTAATTCAGATTCATGTTTTCCATCAGTCATCATGTTTTCTAAGCAAAGAGATTCTGGAAAGGATGTCATCAAGGGCTGGTGTAGGTGTTATTGGCTTGTCTCATGAAACGCACAGCACTTTCCAAAAAACTATTTAAAAAATAAAAAAAACATTTTCTAATGACTCATTGCCTGACCACAAAAACCTTCGGACTGACTCACTCGTTTAGTGAGTGGTGAAATGGTAGCAAGCATTAAAGCACATTGACTCGATAATGTTTTATCACTATATACATCAGTTTAAATGCTACTCTGGTTCATTTAAAAAAAAAAAAAAAAGCTTGACAGAATGCGTCACTGGCGATGTGCTCTATCAAGAAAAAAAAAAAATGTTAAGGAGTGTAAAACAGAGGCAGATGCGAAGCCATATCTCAGGCTTCAGGAAAATGCGTCAGTCTTTCATCTTAACCTGTTCTCCAGGGGCCAGCGCACAGAGGAACAGGTCCGGGAAAAGCACCATGGAGTAACGAGACTTACTCCACCATGAAAACCACTTTTATCATCTCAATTCACTTAGATCTGCTGTGTCTACAGCTCCAGTAAACAATTCAAAAGGCCTGTGTTTTAAAGCAGCAAATCATAAATATTCATTCAACTTTACTGTTATAGCATATTCTCTTGGTTTTGATTTGAAGCGATGCTGGATACCAGATTTACAAAAACAAATAGTACAAATGATAAAATGTATATGCTTTGTCATATGTTGTACTTTATTAACTCGTATACAGTAACAGTATATTCATTTATTAGTACATATGTAAATTTATATTTATATAGCCTATGTTTAAATGCATGTGAGATTCATGGACATCAGATTTAAGAAATCCGGAATTATAGGCATCATAAAAGTACTCCATACTGTTTTATAGATTAAAAATTACATTTGCAAATAAATGTTGAGGTATAAATGAATTGTTAAAGTAAACTCTAAAAAAATTATTCTAATCCATAATTCAAACTCAAGATCTGACATTCTTCAGAATTCATAGATAGATAGATAGATAGATAGATAGATAGATAGATAGATAGATAGATAGATAGATAGATAGATAGATAGATAGATAGATAGATAGATAGATAGATAGATAGATAGATAGATAGATAGATAGATAGAAAGTTGCGTCGCCTAATTGTAAGGAATTTCTCTACCACTATTGGCTGGAAATGTTGGTGCGTTGTGGGTTTATGTATGCCAAGGTTTCTGAATGCAGCGGCAGGTTTGTGAGTCATGAATGTCTTGGAAAAAACATTTTCTTACGTAGGCAGAGAAGATATACCAGTGCCTGTTTGATTCTGCTTCTGCCATTATATGGCATATCAATCCTCCAAATGAGAGGCCCATAGCCATGGCATGAAAAAACACCCACCACACGGGCTGGTATGTTAGGGTCTTTGTTTGTCTTCCCTCCACTTGTCGACTTTTTATCACTCCACAAATATTTAATGTTGCTCTAAACCTGCATCTTTTCTTGATTTCATATCTAATTCATACAGTCGTGACTTTGAATTATGGATGCGAGCTTTACATCTTTAAAGTTTCCCAGAATTCATTCTATTGCTACTGTAGGCTATTCTGTGTGGGTCAGAATTGATATTAATGCAGCTCATCTTGATTTCAAATGGCAGTTTTAATTAAACTCCTAACACCCTAATGCTTGTTCCAAATATTTATATATTAATATGTTTTATAATACATGGAAATCACATATTATTTGTCCTAAAGACTTTTTGCTTTCTAAAATTAGGAAATCTATTTAGGTCCCTGATCAGCTGTACATCCCTGCATCTTAAATTTCTCTCTCCCCCTCTAAAACACACACACACACACACACTGATTGTGCTGCTGCTGTCCCCACAGAACTAATGACTCACAGGAGTGACTCATCCCCTTTCCTTTCTCCATCACACACACGCTACACATCATTGTATTATATGTCTAACCTGGGCAAAGATGGAGAAAGACGAAGATTTTTTTCTTCCAATTGCATATTTGTTTTTGCAATTATCCCTGTCTTTTTTGTTGTGTGCTATTGTATTGATAATTGGAAATAAGGAGAAATGTGTATATTCTGACAGGTGGGAATAAGAACAAAGTCTTTTTTTGTCAACATTGAGTAAGAAGGTTTTACATAAAATGTCTTATTGCATTATTGTAAAACCCCATTACTGTTGCAAAAGTAATTCAGTAAATAATTATTGTTCTTTATGAAGAAAATGTATTCTAAAGGGAAAATAGAGGATGGCCATAAACTGGCAGTTCCCCAAGAGCATTAATAGATTCTTGTTTGGGTGTTTCAAGAAATTTCAGGTGCTGGCAAAAACCTTGCAGACCTCTGCAATGAATTGTCCATGCTGTATTATGCTGACAAGTGCTCACACTCTTTCGACGACAGGGATGGTCAAGGAATGAAGGATGAAGGATGAAGATCTGGATGTCCAGGTAAGATCTAGTGATATGCCGCAGACAGATATAAAATATTTACAATTTAGGCTACCCTGCAGTCCCTGGAACAACTGGTTTATTTTGTTTCGGTGAAATGGGATAACTGCTGACCTGTGTCAACACTGAAGTGTATGAATAAATGTATATACATTTTTAGTGATGTATGTTTAAACTGATATGATGCTCATGTCAAATTTAAGCAATTAGGTATTATAATTAAGTATTTCCTGGGATTTTATAATGGTGGTTTTCAAGTAATGTGAACCACAGGCCTTGCGCAAGCCTTACTTGAAGAGATTTTGTACTTTAAGTACATATTCATACTTCAAACGTGAATTTTGATGCAGATGTGTTTTGTTTAAAATGTAGCCTACATTGCTACAAAATTGCTGAATAAATTATCAAAATTACATGCTTGACAAATCTAACAACTGTTGTAATCCATTTCTAGCATATTAGCAACTCATTAAACAACAACATGTTTACTTCGTTATCTAAATGGGGATATTCTCTAGACTTCTGTTGTTTTAAATATTATTATTTTAAATAAATAAGTAGCCTAATTTATCTTGTAGAACAAAACGTCCCTTAGGCTACATCATGACTGAAGAGTTCTATTTCTGACCATTAGAAGCGAAAACGTGGCATTCATAACAAATTACATTCAGTTCAGATATTTGTCCTAATGTTCTTCTCCATCCGTGTATTTTTGTTAATGGCATTTAGGCTATATTTATTTAGACGTTAAAAAAAATACTGCATATGATTGCTCAAAGTCAGTCTTCTTCTGAAAGATGATTAATAAATAATGGTATGTATTTTGCACGGGCCTGCGTTTTAGCGAAAACACATTACTAAGTAAGAACGTAAAATTGTTTTTGTTTTATTGTTCCATTAGTATTTAATGTAGTACTTATAATAATGACATTCGACGCCACAAGATGGCGGTGTAAGCGCGGGAAAGGGAAAGGAAGTCCTTTTTGAGACATTTTAACAGGTCCAAAAGAGTTTTTTTTCTCTCTCTGCTCCCAAGCCCCCCAACCCCCACCCCCCTTAATGATCCATTTACTGCAACAATGGAGTTTTATTTTCAACTCAGGGCCCAGTGTCCTACAACATCTCAACACACCGCTTTCTAAACCCACCATCAATTACACCTGTGGAAAAAGAAGAGGACACGAAGAGTGCTAACTGCATACTTGGCTAGCAAGTGTGATATATGTTTCTTATTTAATGAAAATTAATATGTCTGCCCTTGGGGACACTGTGTAAATCACTGTGTATAGGGTAGTACAGGGAATCTTAAATGGGTTTGGGAACACTTACATGCCAAATATATTATAATTTAATGTAATGATCCAAACTGCCATTGGCTGACAGTCACAACTCAAAAAGCCCATTGAGGAAAGTCTGGGAGCATATGCCAGTGTATCATTAAACACATGGCCTATCTCATACAGATCAAATCCAGATAATCAGTTTTAGATGTTGGCCTCAGCAAAGCTGATATTAATCTACATGTATAATAATTTGCAAGCTTATATTAGTCACCACTAATTCCTCATGTCCGCTCTCATAAATCTGGAGTTGGCTGAGAAAACCGTTGCTTGGCCTTTGTCAAGCTAATGTGATTCCAACTATTTGAGGGTCATATTGCTGCCACATTTTTCCAACATTATTGTCATTTTATTTTGGCCGGAGTAGCTGGACTGGCAGCTCCGAAAGTTAAGCAGGCTCAGGTTGGTTTTGTTGAGTCTGGATTGCAGTTCTGCAGGCGTTGTAAGGTGAGAGATCCAAGCGTGGGATTGGTCCTGTGAAAGAAGTGAGCAGTCTCGGCCGTCGAGACCCAACAGCTTATTAACAGCATCATCTGAGTCATACTGTGGGGGTACATTCATGATGCAGCAGGGGTCAGCATTCAAACTTGACTGTTTATGATTCAGCAGATGCCCACCTTCTGATAGACCCTGAGAGAACTTTTCCTTTAGTAGATTTCCAGTCTTCATATGACATATGAAAGCGAGTAAGATCTTATTTTATTTTTTCCTCATACGAAGGTATTGCATGACATTAAAAGACTTGGAATATAACTTCTGAGCCTTATGGAGTCTTACTGTATGTCTTTGGACATTTTGGATAGTTTGCCAGATATGGTCACTATGAGATGTCCTTTTATAGCAGAAGATGCATGAAGATTCTTCAGAATGTTGCTGTTTACATTAGCATAAAAAAAACATACAGAAGGATGAGGATTAGTAAATAATGGGTTTGTTTGTTTTTTGGTTAGACTATTCTTCTAATATAGTGTTTCTCAATCAGGGGACCTCAGAAAAGGGTAACCAGGATTCCCATTGTCTTGAAAAAACTGATATATAAGCAAGTCTTATTCTAAGACTCATGTAATTTCTAGATCTGGAAAAGTCCTGCAAACTGTATTGGCATTTTATATATTTTATTAATATACAGTACCTTTAAAATATTTTATCAGGTAGAAATTTTGGAGGTTAAAATAAATCCATGTCCATCACAAACAGCTAGAAAAGTCGTGGGGCCTTTCATATTTTTTTATTTTTTATTTTTTTTGTGGACATTTTGAGAAAAAGTTTGAGAACCACTGCTTTAATAGATTAAAGACTCTTAATGGTTATTTGAGCATAATGTGCTTGAACTGTCGTGTATTTAAATGAGCAAAGTACACACAAGACCCATGTAACAAAGTCTAATTTTCTCTAATGTTGTTTTTTCCTATTAGAACAATTTAGGATATACGATATGTCTACTGTTTGGATGGGCATCACTAACTATAAAGTTAAATGAAGTGACGTTGTTTTGTTATATTAATTTATTTTACACAATATGGCCAAATATTGCAGAAGTGGTTCTGTTTGCATGATAATTGTTTTTGTATTGTCTGTTCACTCGAATTGTTGAGTCATTGTTAACCAATGCAGAGCTGATTATGAAAGTTGAGACTCTCAACACATGTTGGTCAAAATGCCAGATATATGCATAGAGGAGGAAAAAAGCATGAGAGTTTTTGTGTGTGACCTTAAGTGAGCTGTGGTTTGGCTGCAGCTCTGGCGTGGCTAGAGTCACGTCCCTCGGCTGCAGGACGGTGGGAATGTGGTGAGTTTGGTCGAGACCAACTCATAAAACTTTGCACCCTGGCACTGTCCTGCTTCCCCTGTAGACAAGGAACCAAAAGTGAGAGGGAAGCCACACAAACACATTGTGTAGGGTGGGGGTTTCTGATACATTTTTCAGTCATACACACACCGTGGGGCTCAGCTGACCCAGAGGTCGCAACCTATCGCTGCTTCCTTCTATGGTGTTGTGATCTTCTTAACAAATTTCAGTTCATCCATTGCATGTTTAGACTCTGTGCCTTCACTTAACCTCTTGACCTTTCTCAGCTGATGTGATCACTCATGTTTACTGATTGTGAAATATCCTTTAAACAGACCATAGACACTTAAAGTGACTCCAAGTCAGCATAAGTATTTGAACCCATGCATATCCATCTCCTGATTTAATTTTGTTTATATAATGTTTTCAAATTATGTTTTCCTGTTTCACTTATTTTGACCTTTACTTTTAACAAAGTGATATCTAGGTGATTATACTGTTTGTGTATAATACATGGTAAATGTACTTTTATCACAAACTTACAGTATCTCAAATTCCTGATTAATTTTAAATGATAGTGTAAGTCTTATTCAAACTGCTGATTCACCAGCGTATTCAAGGCTGTTTTGTGAATCTTTGTGAAAAATTAAAAAGAACCGTTTGAAAATCAGACATCAAGTCTCATCCTGTGTCCATTGTTATAGAGCATGGAAGCACATGCATATGTGCAGACATATGTTTTTTTTTTTTTTTTTTTATAATATTGCAGTTTTTTGCAGTTACACTTTATTTTAAGGTGTCCTTGTTACAGCGTAATTATAGATTTCAGTACTGAGCAATATTAATTAACTACATGTAATTACTATATGGTTAAGATTAGGATGAGGGTTTGGTTTAGGGTTAGTTGTATGTAATTATGCATAATTTATTGTTATTACTATAGTAAACACATGTAACACAAGTAACAAGGACAAATTTGTTAGATATGACAGGGCTACAACTAAATAATTTTTTTTTAAATTTAGTTGTAGCCCTGTCATATCTAACAAATTTTATATGTTCATGCTGTATTACTTTATAACAAAAGCCACTTGTTTTGTTATTATTTTGTTATCGGATGCAAAGAGATCCATACATTAGTGAGACAAGATACTTTTTGGGGCTGCTGTATTTGTAAAATGTTCTTGATATAAAATTCAAATTCAAATTTTATTTGTCACATACATATACATACATAGTACGACATGTAGTGAAATGTATTGTACGACTGTCCAACAAATTGTCCAACAAAATTAAGAAAAACCTCAAGTTTACAAAAATACAAATAGAAAAAGTACAGTAAACATATATACAGAAATAAACTAGCAATAAAATAAAATAAAAAATAGATATGAGAATAAAAATAGATATGAAGAATAAAAATAGAATATGATTCTAAATAGATTCTATAAAAAGTAAAGTGTATGTCAGTGATAAAGTGTCCGTGTGCTGTGCAGTGCAGTAAAGTGTATAAGTGAGTAAAAGGAATACTAAAGACAAAAGACAAATGGTATGTAAGTCCCACTCATTTATCCTTACGTAATCTTCTACAAATTAGTGCAGATTGTATTTGAAAGTGTGCAAAGTGGAAGTGTGGGGTGATGTGCTTAGAGTGGAGAGTGGTTAAGACTCCGAATGGCCTGCGGGAAGAAGCTCCTCCTCATTCTCTCTGTGTTCGCCTTCATGGAGCGGAAGCGTCTCCCTGAACGCAGCAGAGAAAAGAGTCCATTGTTGGGATGGCTGAGGTCCTTCACTATCTTCCTGGCCCTGGTCAGGCACCGCTTGCTGTAGATGTCCTGCAGGTCAGGGAGCTCGGTGTGAATGGTACGTTCCGCTGAACGCACCACCCTCTGGAGGGATCGTCTGTCATGGATAGTGCAGTTCCCGAACCAGGAAGTGATGCTGCCCGTCAGGACGCTCTCGATGGTGCAGGTGTAAAAAGTCTTAAGCACCCGAGAGGGAAGTCTAAAGTCCCTTAAGCGTCTCAGATGGTACAGACGCTGCCTGGCCTTCTTCACCAGGGTGCTGGTATGACAGGACCAAGTCAAGTCCTGCGTGATGTGAACACCCAGGTATCTGAAGCTGTCCACTCTCTCCACTGGAGTCCCGTTGATAGTGATCGGCTGGTATGACCGCTCCTGCTTCGTACTGAAGTCCACTATCAGCTCCTTAGTTTTGCTGATGTTCAGGTGTAGACTATTCACCTGGCACCAACTCTCCAGGTTCTTAATCTCCATACTGCCATACTTTGTTTGTAAAGGAGTTATGGTTTCTCAAGCAACATCAGCTCAACGTGTGTGTGTGTGTGTGTGTGTGTGTGTGTGTGTGTGTTGGTATTTGGAAGTTTGGGTCATGTCCATAAGAGTGTGATCAGAGGGATGCAGTTAGGGGGGCTGCAAAAAAGGAGGCAAAAAGGCTTGCAAAATTCTGCTCTATTTCAGCCACCATAGGGAGCATGCAAATATGGAGACGGAGATGTTTTGTTTATCCTTAATGTGTTGAGTATCATAAATGGAAGGACTTGGGCAAGTATGTGAGCCACGAATTGTAGCTCTGTCACCTAGTCAAAAACTCTTCCCAGAGTATTTGGATCTTGTTGTCTTTGTAATGTCTTTTAGATCCAAATAAAAGTATTCAAATGTGTGTGTGTGTGTGTGTGTGTGTGTGTGTGTGTGTGCATGTAGGTGATTTTTGAAGCATTTGCACAGCAAACCCACACACCTTTCTCATTCTTTGACTACATTTAAGTGCCAGTTTACCAATATACTTATGTGACGAAAGTGAACTGAAAATGTATCAGCTGCCAGCTGATGAAACCAACTCTCTCTGTTCCTCCTGCTTCCACTTACCAGTTGCTGCTGGACAGAATTAACCTGATTTCGGTTAGAAAATATATTTCTCATGCAAAGTGTGTTGGTCTAAAAATATTCAAGGAAGCATATTTTATGCACGTATCTACTTGTGTCAGATATCTCCCCTGTTTATTGTTCCTATTTGCCTCTGGTTCTTCTCACCACATTGAACTAAAACTTCTTGTTTAGAGGATGTAGAAGTTTGTGTGATATCTGCGGTTTGCAGTATTGTACGTTGAAATATGTTTGTCCTTTCAGCGGACTCTTGACAGCTGTAGACAGACGAAGGCATACATCAAGCTCACAGTTTTAACAGTCGCTATACCAACAACAATAAGCAATCTCTGTAGATCGATCCATTGTGATCACCTGAATTAGCTATGTAGCATGAACACAGATGAGTTTCTCGCTGAACGCATGTTATGTTATATGCTTGAGTGCTGTCTGTTCTGTTTATCACTTTAAGAAATGCAAAAACGACCCTTTTAATGACATATTACATATGAAACTAAACTCCATTTCCTTAGTCATCACTTAAGTTGTAATCAAGATGAATGTTTGCTTTGGTTCAAGAGAGCGATTAGTTTATTAATAACCATCCTCTAGCTGACTGTTTGTCTTTATGTAACCCTTTGCATCTTGTCAAAGTGAAAAAAATTGGTTTCAGGGCGACATACCAATTCCCACTCACACTCTCTGCCATGCCCTCAAACATTTGGAAGGCCTCCTTCCTGCAGTAAATGTCACAGCACTCTTTAAGAAGATATATGAACACTTGGAGCCAAATGATATGATATAAAAGAGGCAGTGCCGCTCTTGTCATGTGTCCTATCTTCTGTGGAGAGGAGCGTTTTGGAGCAGGCGCAGTGCTAATCATATCTTTCAAGAAAACAAATGTCATTTTGTATATAATTAACTCTTGCTGGCTCTTTGTTTCCGCATCTGAGTGATTGAAATTATGACTTGGTTGAAGAACTATCCTTGCAGTTCACAAGAAACGAAATAGCAGGCCAATATGGAGTTTAAAATAGTTCACTAAAATATGATTTTCATTTGCTCATAATATAATTAAATCAACTTTAAGCACATAAAATGTTCAGAGGAAAATAAAATACTCAATCAAGTTTTATGATTAAGTCAGGAACTATTTATATTTCTTGTGACTTTAAAGGGGGGCTTTTGTTAGATTAATCAAACTTAATCATATGTCATAACTTCTGCTACAGGAAATTTGCTTAATCTTTCTCTTAAATACAAAAACAGGAAGAACAGCTACAGCTGAAATGTACCATTATGTGAATATTAAAATAATTTTTAATATTCAAAATAAATAATAGAATTGGCTTAATATCTAATCTAATCTAAGTTGAAATAAAATACTTGTGATTTCCCTTAATCATGCTTAATTAAAAAAAAATTAATTAAATTGTGAAATAATTTTCAAAATAATTCATTCATTCATTCACATTCATGCATTTAGCAGACGCTTTTATCCAAAGCGACTTACATTGCATTCAAGTTACAGTTTTACATTTTATCAGCTCTTGCTTTCCCTGAGAATCGAACCCATGATCTTAGCGTTGCTAGCACCATGCTCTACGATTTGAGCTACAGGAAATAATATTCTGAAAATACTTTTTCATGCTATATAATATGCTTCTTGTTATACATTTTACATTACATTTATTCATTTAGCGACTTACAATTGCTATATATGTCAGAGGTCGCACGCCTCTGGAGCAACTAGGGGTTAAGTGTCTTGCTCAGGGACACATTGGTGTCTCACGGTGGATTCGAACCCGGGTCTCTCACACCAAATGGTCTCTCACACAGGCATGTGTCTTATCCACTGCGCCATCACCACCCACCACCCTTAGTTATATCTAATAGTTAGAGATAAGTATTATTTAAAAATTAATTGGTCTTTAAATGATGTTTTATTAACAATTTGTTCTATGACAGTGTGAGAGAGAGAGAATGTCTGAGTGAAAATGCCAGTTTGGCACATCTGTGTTTGCCACTGTGGTGCAATATTAGTTATGTCACTTTGGCAAACACCTTGAAGGAGTCATATCCATATATGAAGAAACATTCTTCATAATGCTTATAAATACCAGTTCTTCTATGTATGTTTGTTTCCAATCGCATGAGAAAACTTCCACTTCATAGAAATTTATGTTTTGGACAATGTGACAGTGTTGCCAGGTCTGTGGTTTTCCTGTGGAATTGAGCTACTTTTATTGGCTGCCACGGGCTGTTTATTTAGTCAGCACATTGCCGCGAAACCCCCTGCGCACCTGGAACACGATTTCAACCAAGGTGAGACCCCATGGAATACAATTTTTTTTTTTACTAATTTTGACAGCCATTTCCCCCCATTACATGATTGGCCTAGGTTTGGCTGTGATTGGGCTCATTTTGAGTACCAATTGAGCTGGTTTTGTTACGTAGACCTAGCAACCTTGCAATGTGATTCATAAAGACACATACAATAAAAAAAAAACATTAAAAAGTAAACCCCTAACTCAACCAGCAGATCACACGAAAATGTTTTAATGAGTATGAATCATCCAAATTGATATGAATTCAATTCACCAAAACGTTTAAATAGGTTCACTTTGATCTGGTCTTCTGAAGTTTATGATGTTACAGAATGCTTCAAAGGCCAGTTGCACTTGATCATTGCTCATTCTTTCTAAAGTCTTGTTTATGCGTGTAAAGAAAGTCTGTATCAACTCAAAGTTCTGCAAAGCCCTGGTGCAGTAGTAGTATTAATAAGATTAACCGGTATCTCAGTCACCACTGGTCCACTATCTGTCACTTTATCAGAGCAACTGAGAAGTGTGGCTGGTTATTTTTGCCCAAATCCGATTGTGTGATCTAATCATGAAATGAGATAACCCATGTTTGCTTTTTAACCCTAACTGCATACAAGGGGCAAAAGAGTGTTATACAGACACTGCATACATTAATATGGCTATACTGTATATACAGGTAATTATAGAAATGGCTTAGAATAAAATGCTAAGTTTTAAACATGTATGTATCATGGGTCTTTACTTCGCTTTGCTCTCAGAAAAGAGGCCCTTCTTTACCTGATAAGGTCTGTAGACCCCTGTTATGTGTACCAGGCCTGGATCCTCCATTCTGAGGCCACTGTACAATATGAATCGAACAAATTAAGTCATCTAAATAAAATACTGTAACCCTGTCTAACACCCCCCTCCAGTATGACTTGATGTTTGTCTGAGCATGTCTTTGTCTTACTGTCACGCTGTCTGCTAGGGCCTCCCCTGATGTTATTTTCTACCACAGTCTTCCCACAGTATAAGGACCTGAAAATACACACACTGGCCAAATAGAGATGTTCTCACCCTTCAAACCCAGTATTCAGATTTTTCATCCATAAAAAAAAAAAAAAAAAACTTTCACAAACTCACGTGGATGTGTCACATCACTGTTTGTCACTTAATTGTAACATTAAGTCAATTCCAATGTGCCTCTCTTATTCAAATATGATTCAAAAGCTTTCATTTCTGATTTGGTTGGGTAGCTTAGGCTATATATAGAACAAATTTCCCAAAATGATTATGATTAACAAGTTTTGGATTCTGGTTCGATTCTGATTCATTTTTGGTAGCTGTATTTTAAAATGTGTAAGAATATGTAAGACATTTTTGAACTATTCATTAAAAGAACCAGCTCACAAGAACCACAAATTTGCTTTGTATGTATTTGACTCACTAAAAAGAACCAGCTCCTAAGAGTCATTTGTTCATGAATCAGACTACACTTGTCATGCTATAGGCCTATGTTTGTTTCTGACTGCATTCTGAAAGGACAACTCAATGGAAAAACATTTCTTGCTGTTATTTTTAGGTTTTAATACATTGCTTTCAGTGAGACTGGTAACTCGCATTCTCCATGAATGCCGTGGCATTGTAGATTCAATGAAGATTCAGTGAATTCCTACTAATTTAGTACATCACGAAAATATTAATTTTACAAATTAGCAAAAGTTAACAAACTTTGCAGTTCATTACAATGCCATTACATGTGTAGGGCGGAAAATAGAATAAAACATAAGAATAAAATAAAATTTAAAAAGCATAGAATAAAACATCAATATAAGGATTTTCAAGAATTTCTATCGCCATCCATTCTTTGGATTTTTATTATTTTATTTTTTTTTTACCCAGCGATCAAAAAGACAAAAATGTAACACCATATATTTAACAGACACAGGGGAAAAAAAAAGTCTTGAGTGGAGGTCAGGGAGAGTTTCTGCACAGGAAACAGTGAATGCATCATCATGACTCACTCCAACTGCTGGAGGTGAAAGCAAGAGAGACGGGTATCGGTGGGCAGGGAGTTATCATCACTCTGTTGCCGTGGTTACCGCTGCTCGTCAGCGCTCGCCACATGCGCACGCACATACACACGCAGCCCCCGTGTGGGAACGGTTCGGGTAGAACAAAGCCGGTATGCTTTTTGAGGTGTGTTGTGTCCTCAGCTATGTTGAGTGAGTTTTCTTAGAAAGGGCAGTGGGATGCTGGCGTGCGTGCGTCTGCGTGTGCTTCATTCAGACCAGTTTGCCATGTGGCGACACATTGTAATGGACTTTGAGCTCTGATTATCAGATGCTTCTCATAAAAAGACTGCAACTGCGTCAGAGAACTGCGTCAGAGATCATGTCATTAGAGCTCGTGAGTGTTTGTTGAACGCAATAATTACGGCACACGCCTGATGTCCAATTCACAAGCAAATAACTTTTATGAACCGGTTCTTTCAACAACAACAACAAAAAAAAAAAAATGAAAACCCCTTTAAATTTGTTGGAGTTCACCTTTTGAATCACACTCCGATGTTTGAATCTTTCACATCAGTTACTGAGTCCACACCCTTTCATTGAACCGTGAGTCATTTTTCGTTACTGTAACATATACGTAGACTATGCTGTAATCTTATAAAACTTACATCACTCTATTTAGGATTTTAACTGGTTGTTTATATTTAAAGACATGTGGAAGCTGAATAAATAAGCTTTCCATTGATGTGTGGTTTGTTAGGATAGGACAATATTTGGCTGAGATAAAACTATTTGAAAATCTGGAATCTGAGCATGCAAAAAAAAATATTGAGAAAATCACCTTTTGAAGTTGTCCGAATGAAGTCCTTAGCAATGCATAATACTAATCAAAAGTGTCATTCAAGTCATTCAGATTCCTGGGCACCACCATCTCTCAGGACCTGAAGTGGGACAATCACATTGACTCTATTGTGAAAAAGGCCCAGCAGAGGTTGTACTTTCTTCGCCAGCTGAGGAAGTTCAACCTGCCACAGGAGCTGCTGAAACAGTTCTACTCTGCCATCATTGAATCCGTCCTCTGCACTTCAATAACTGTGTCTGGTTCAGCTCAGCTACCAAATCTGACCTCAGAAGACTACGGAGGATAGTCCGGACTGCTGAGCGAATCATTGGTACAACCCTCCCACTCTCCAAGAGCTGTACTCATCCAGAGAGAGCAAAAGGGCTGGTAAAATCACTCTGGACCCCTCACCCAGCACACTCCCTCTTTGAACTGTTACCGTCTGGTCGACGCTACAGAGCTCTGAGCACCAGAACGACCAGACACAAGAACAGTTTCTTCCCTCAGGCAATCTATTTCATGAACACTTGACAATAAAACGCGGAACACACAACTCTATTATTTATTCACCACACTTGCTTACTTTTTTATTTATCTAATTTTTTTCATTGAAAATTTACACATATCAGACCTGTACACACATAATTGTCTATATTGCCTATATTATATATTGTGTTTTTGCTGTTTTGTACATTGCCTATTTGGATATTTGTATAATTCTTTATTATCTGTGTCCTGTTGCTGTCTCTCTGTTGCTCTGTGGAGCTTCTGTCACTAAAACAAATTCCTCGTATGTGTAAACATACTTGGCCAGTAAAACTCATTCTGATTCTGATTCTGATTCTGAAAAAATACGTTTTGATATATTTACAGTAGAAAATTTACAAAATATCTTAATGGAACACAATCTTATTATCCTAATGATTTTTGGCATAAAAGAAAAATCACTAATGTATTTTGGTCTAGTATATACCTGTGCTGCTTAAGACTGGTTTTGTGGTCCAGGGTCACATATGTACAACAGAGTTTTGTTGGTCTGCGGGAATCCCATTATAGGAATTAGCAGGTGATTCGTTTGATAAACAACCATGCAGCTCATTATTAACAAAGGGTTTATGTATACAGCCCACTTATGTGTGTATAATATGGAGAAACACTCTTATCTCTTTGTTAGTACTTGAGGTCATTTATGGCTGATGAGTAGGTGCTACTGTACCCAGCCAGAGCACTTACCGCACTGTAATCATCTGTTCTGGGTCGCAGCCATTAAAAACCTGTATTTATATGTGAGGACCACATTCACTGTAGCTATTAGTCATTTCTGGATCGCTGGCGCAACGGACTACTGTCTTGTAAAGCCTCACTGCTTTTGGCAAAGGTTCAGTGCCCACTTCTTCTCCCTGGTTTATTTAAAGAAAGCCTGACACTGATGAGGAACGTGAGGGTGGTCTGATCGTTAAACAGAGCTCAAACAGCACCCAGAGACTCTGCTTCCTTCCATCAGACTCAATATATACTACTGAGAAGCACACTTATGCTTTATTTCTCGTTGAGTTATTAGTTATTAGTTATTATAACGTACTGTACTTTTATTTTAATGGCGCTTTACCTTTTTTATGTGGGTTTTTCTGGCTTTATTTTTAGAACAGTAGACTAGTTGATAGGAAATAGAGAGGACCTAGGCCTCTATTTCACCTTATTGACTAACCCAACTTTTGGGTTAAAAATTTAATTTAAACGTAACCCAACAGTTGGGTGAGTTCATATTTGACCCAAAGTTGGGTTGAAACAACCCAGCATTTTTTTTTAGAGTGGGCATGTTTTTGGTTGGGGGAAAAAGGTGTTTTTGGTGGTTTTTCAAAGGTTTAAGTGAAGTGAAGTGAAGTGACATTCAGCCAAGTATGGTGACCCATACTCGGAATTCGTGCTCTGCATTTAACCCATCCAACGTGCACACACACACAGCAGTGAACACACACACACCGTGAACACACACCCGGAGCAGTGGGCAGCCATTTTATGCTGCGGCACCCGGGGAGCAGTTGGGGGTTCGGTGCCTTGCTCAAGGGCACCTCAGTCGTGGTATTGAGGGTGGAGAGAGCGCTGGACATTCACTCAAGATATATACTAAACATGCATTTGATTCTGATAGATCAGCTATTATTTGGTCAAATATATTGTATTCTGACCATTCAGTTTTACCATTAGCTTTGGCAACCAGTTTAAGCACTTCTTGTCGCATTTGTAGTCTCTTTCTTCACGTATGATAAACTCAAATCAAAAACAAAAAGTGCATTGCTTTATTTGGTAATATGGATAATGTGTTCAGATGGTCATTTGCACAAAATAAACTTGCCTTTTGGGTGATACAATACTTTTACAGGGTTTATTTTGTGAGACTGACTGAATAATGGTTAATCATACAGTATAATTATAATTAGTGATAGCAAAAGAAATGTACACAATGTATGAATTTATGTATGAAATTATGAATAGTAGAATTCAGTTAATTACATATTGTTTTTGAAAATAGCAAATGCTTACTGTCCTATAAGGAAAATCACACCTACTTTGCTATTTACTCTATACTGTCCATAAGTGTGCTTGGAATGATGGCGAACTAAATGTACTCAGTTTTATGAATTTATATCTGAAATTATGAATAGTCTTTAAAAAAATTTTCGAATTCTTTGAGGCTGTTGGTAGAATTTGAAGTTGACACTATTGTTAATATGTCAAGCTGGCACCATCATCAACCAGTCCAATGGTTATCAGGTGATTAATCGGTCTGGCAAATAACTATGCAGAACCTTTCAAATTCATGCTCAAGTCATTACGACTATATGATATTTACCTTTTTTAAGGTCAAGTCATATAAGATTCAAAAACATTAAAAGTTGCATGAATGAGCTCAGACTATGGCCTTGTCTCAGCGTTGCAGGGTTAATCTCCACCAGCAGAGGGCAGACTCTTCCTTAGCAGAACAGCCTGGCGCTGCGTCTGTCTCCGCGGTGGACCTCCGTGCTTCATCGCTCTGCTGGCTGGCTAAATCACTGGGGCATGAGTTTCTGACACTTTCATTTAACACTGTACACTGACACTCAACATCTTGCGCTCTCTCTCTCTCTCTCTCTCTCTCTCTCTCTCTCTCTCTCTCTCTCTCTCACTTTCTGTCCTCCAGAGTGCCTGAACGCCTGTGTGGCTGCTGTCTCGAGTGTGTGGTGGTGACTGAGCTCCTCCGACCAATAGCACGACTGAATTAAAGGCCAGCGCCGAGAGGCCATGAGAAAGACTCAACCCCCTCACCCTCAAACCCAGCTGCCTTCTGCTGCTCTCGCTCTGAGCGCCGCTCCGATACACACACAGCAATAACATTTAAATGGTAGATTCTTGATATGAACCTTTTCCTCTCTGGCCCACCAAAGAGGTTGTTTGGTTTTTCTTTCCTAAGTTCTCTTTAAATGCCACACATACACATTTAATGCAAAAAAATGCCATGTCTTATCGCTGTTTTAATCGATGGCTTCTGTTCCCAATCATTTACACTGGAAGTCTCTTTTTCCCTTTGTCTCAGCAGGCCCACAGTATAAATCCGTTCCAGCCAATCCAGTTCATTTAAGGCAATGCAGAAACTTCTGTTTCCTGGAGAGAAATTAAAGTGTATACATGTGCAATTCTTATGCGTCAAATAAGGTTTCTTTCTGAGTGTGGCACAATCTAGTCATCAGTGTTTGTGCACGGCTGTGCCCTGACCTCCGTGTGAACTTTGCACCCTTTGTGTGAAGTGTGAACTTGCTGCCACAGCAGGCAGAAGTGAAACCTGCGTGTGGGTTTCTGGGCTGCATGTTGTACCCACGCTGAATTGTCCGCCACACGCCGGATCCTGTGCTGCTGGTTTAGCTGTTTCTCTCTTTCTTTTTCTCATTCTGTCTTTCTATTTCTCTCTATCTCTCTCTCTCTCTCTCTCTCTCTCTCTCTCTCAGCTGTATGATGTTCTGCGGTCACAAACATATCAAGCCAACCGCACCAACAGACTCACACACTCCAACACGGGCAGGTCGGCACGTACGCGCCCGTCTTTAAACACGTACCACACAGCACCCAGCTACCTGCCTCCAGCCACTCACACATATACACACACATTTGCAGCCTAGCTTGTGCAGTAAACACTTAGCTCAGAATACAACCGTGAGAAAACTGCATTCTCAGCTCACATTTGTATTTATAGAGTGGCAGGAAGCATGTTCGCGCTGTTGTGCCACGTGCAACGTTTGGGCAAGGTTTCATTTTTATCTCTGAGCTCTTTGCTGAAATATTGCCACTATTTTAGTCGTATTTTGTTCTTTCTGATTGTTTTGAAGAAATCAAACATTTGTATTATCTCTTTGTTTACTTGCCCTTTTCAAACAACAGAATGAAGACATTTTTGTAGTTTGATCTGTTCATTTTTTCATGTGAAATTACTATGAATGGAGACTGAAGTTTCAAAGATTCAAAGACAGTTGGTTAATTTGACTTAAAGTCGGCATAAAATGACATTTCAATCAGTCTTATTTTTTTCAAAGTTTTTTACCTTGTAATTTTAAATCAGACTGTCGTAACACAGTCTTCCGGTGAAAATATAAGACTTCTCTCTGGTGATACATATAGGGTTTCTTCAGTCAAAAATCAACAGATAAAACCAAGTACTGCCCTACAATTGTTTTATTTTTCAATAATTTGTTACATTTGGATGAAGAATAGAAGATCTTCCACTTCTTCCATTTCATCATGCTTTTAAGCATTCTATTCCAAGTCTTTTAAAAGCCACGTGGCAGCTTTGTGTGATGAACAGACAGAAAAATAAGTAATTATTCACAGATAATTAACCCTTCCAGTGGACAAGTTATCTAGTGTGACTGGATTCGAACTCAAGAACCGGTTAAGTCAAATTCATAAATGAATCATTCCATACCGGTGTTACGAGCCAGAGAAAGTGATTCCTTGGAAATATCTGATTCAAAATAATGATTTGTCTCATGAGCTCAACAAGGTCCGCTTGAGTGGATGTCAAGACTTCCAGTGAAAAACATATTTTTTCTAACACAAAACACTTCAGAAGACTGGGAATATAAACACTTTTATGATTCTTTTAGGGTGTTTTTTTTTCAGTTCCCACTCACTTTCATTACATGGAAAATAGTGATAGGTTTGAAATAACACGGGGGTGAGTAAATAATGAAAGAATGTTAATTTGTGGATAAACTATGCTTTAACTTTCATATCAGCAAGTGACATTAAGGAGTGTTTTTTTCAGTTTTTTCCGTTCATGCATGCTATATTGGTTCCCATCTTCAGACATGATCGTTTTCACTGTGTCAGCATTAAGCTTTCACTGGGCCTTTTCTTACAGTTAAGAATATCAGAGTGTGAGAAAGAGAGAACTTGAGAGTACTAGAGTGAGTAAGCAGGGGTATTTTTTTGTTGTGGCAGAACTTTTTTCCACGTAAGATTTTTTTCCGTTTTTTCTTCTTAGTGCGAACTTTGATGTAAAGGACACCAGATTGTGTCTGTCTGTCTGTCTGTGTGTGTGTGTTTTGTTTGTGAAAGAGCGATAGGGAGGAAGTTCATTGCTATCCTTTCTCTTTGTGCACAGTGGAGCTGAGCATGATTCACTGATGAAGTTTCCAGTGTGGGGCCATCACAGAGCCGCTGCCAATATCAACGCCCCCCTCCCCTCCTCCTGGCTGTGGGAGTGAAGCATGCTGGGAGACAGCAGGACTGTTTATGTGGGTGGCAGTGCCCAGGGGCCAGCTCTGTGAGATCTAATGCATGTTATTCAGATCAGTGTCACCAGGGAGTTTCTGGGTAGGGCCGTGAGTGTGCGTGTGAATGTGAATGTATGCCGAGTGGGCTGCGGTGGTCTGCGCTCCATGTACAAAGGCGGCAGATCCTCTCTGACAGATGCCACAGTCCAGACCCTCATCACAGGAAGTCATTCATTTTGCTATTTGCTTATCACAGGCCCTCTGTGGGCTTCTCTGGGCTAGTTAACTTCCCGCTTGACAGGACACAAGTAGGACTTCCTCTCATGCTGTAGCTGTACCTGCCTCTCTTTTCTCAGAATCCAGAGCCCTGAACCTCTCATAACTCAGACGCTCTAATTGGTTGTCAGTGTTTTCCCTTTACCAAACCCTCCGCTTGTGAACACTGCTCATGTCATATGTAGTGAGAGATGGATTTAAATGAGAAGCACACATGTGCATGAGAAAATGACAAGTGATCAAATCATGCCACATTAACTGTAATAAAATGAATGTAAAAGTTATTTGATATTGTATAAGTTCCTGTCACTGAACATTTGACAACCTCTAAGCAGAAGTATTAACCTCTGTGTGTAATTCATCCCACCTTTTGTGCAGCAGAAATTAAGCACGGCTTGAAGTGTGCTTCATTTTTTGGTAACACGTGACTAATTATTACTATTAACTAGTTGCTTATTAGAATGCATATTACTTGCAAATTGGCTGTTTATTAGTACTTATAAAGCACATATCAATGCCAATTCACCCTTACACCCTTCTTCATTCACACATGCAGTCTGGCCCCTCCGAAGTCCATTTCCTCTTCACAGGGCATGGGAACCCAGATCACTCTCCTCCCACAATCCCTCTGTCTTCCTCCTCTTCTCCCCACTGTGCCCTTGTCCTCTCTCTCACCTCCTCCCCTGTCCCACCTCCCCTTTATCCTCTCCGTCACATCGCTGCTCTGTGGTACCCCACTGTCCTCCTCTTATTCACATCTTTCTCTTTCTCTCACTCAATCTTGCGTTCTCTCTCCCTCTCTTGATTTCCTCTCTTTGTCCATCTGTGCCCAATTTACCCTGAGCTGGGTCTGTTTTTTTCTTGATAATTTGTTTTTGATTCCCCAGAATTCGAAAACCATTGTGTGCTTGCTGCCTCTTGCTTATGCACACACACACATACACACACACCACGTACACACACATTTTTATTGTATTATTCTATAAAAGTTCCTATAAATCACTGGTTATTAATCGGCCCCAGACGGCCCTACCTCCCTCTCTCCCCCTCTTCTCTTGCGCACAAACACAGACCAGATGCATAGGAAATGGGATGGCAAGAAGGGCACCCAGGAGACAAACCGTGCTTTTTCTCTGTTTTTTTTTTCTCTTCTCTCCTCTCCTCATTTTCTCTGTCTCTCCTCATCCTTTTTTTGCTGAGAAGCTTCATTTATGTATAAATACCCAAACCCAAAACTCACAGAGGGAATAAAGTTTAAATTAAGGTTTAGAGGAAAAAAGAGAGATTAAATAATAAATATAAATCTTCCGCTCCTGCCAAAGATCCCGGTGTGTGGGATCAGGGTTAAACGTCCATCCTCTCTTGTTGGAAACAAACGGGGGTCTGATTTCTGGTCACCCTGAGTCCCGTTTAATGAACACACAAACAGACGTAATACAAACACACTTTTTTCTTTTTTACTTCACATAAACTTTGACATGGCGACTTATATTGCTGTTAGAAGAATGTTACTGTTGTGCGTCAGTAGGATTTTGTGTAAACTTGTATCTTTAGTATCTTTACCAGACCGTGAGCAGCAAGTTGGCTTAACTTGAGATAACTTTACTATTTCCTCTCCCTCTGCTCCAGCTCTCTTATCACTCCTTGATTGAGACATCGAAAGGCATACCTGTCGGTTGCAGCCGCATGTCAGTCAGAGCGAAAGGTTTGTGAACCACCGTGGAGTGAAAGGATACAAGTGGAAACGGACGCATCCGTCCCAACCCTCGGTTTGTCAGTGCGAAGCCGGCTAACGCACTCCCAGTGTGCTGTTCGCTGAGAGCACAAGAAAATGTGAGAAATGTGCGCCTTGGCCGAGGGGATGGTGGGGGGAGTGCTGGTTTTCAGGCACACAGGGACAGCCTGCAGGGTTCTGCCAAGAGCAACATGGCGCTGTGCTCATGGAACTTGAGGGGATGAAGGGAGGATAGGCTGCAGGGCTCGCCGGGGTTCCTCAGGGCTCTACCTTAGGCCCTTGCCCAGAGATAAATGGGGTGTGGAAGAACTCTTTCCCGTACAGTGCAATTCGGATAAAGTCAGGAAGAGATCATTCCTCAAACACTCACAGCACTACCCACAAAATCCGCATGGCTGTTTATCATGTTTGGAGAAGGGCGATGATCAACAATCTTGTAGGGGCATGGACAATTAGTCATCCAGCAATCGACAATTAAATAGTGACATTGATTTAGATATTTATTTTTAGTAGTTTTGTTATTTTTAGGCCTGCGGTGTCCAATCCTGCTGCCGGAAGGCCAATATCTTGCAGAGTGGTTAAAGAGGGTTTAATGAGTGTTGAAGCTAAGCTCTGCAGGATAAAGGCTTTCCAGGAGCAGGTTTGGTCACCGCTGTCCTAGACAGTTTTAGACAGTCTGTACAAAAATATCCTCTCAGAATAGTTGTATATTTAAGTTCTCCCCCTATAGGAACCTTGTAGTACCTACATCCATACATAAGGCGTACGTCTTTGGCCAAATTGCTTCCAGTTTTTAATAACTGTACTTTAGATTGCTTCAGTCTGTTCCATCCCATGCCACTCCATCTACAAAAAATATTATCTTTCAGGTTACAAGAGCTTGTCACTGGGGAAAGACCCTTAAAGGGACATCTTTCTACCTTATGTACCCCTAAAAGGTTCATAGTAGTAACTCGTTTATGCGCTTTTTAGGGGTAGATAGGGTACAAAGTTGTACCCTTCAGGGTACCTCCTCAGTGACAAGCTCTTGCCCCCCTTAAAAAACATATTTTTCTGACAGAGTAGTCCGTTTTGAAAGCAAGAGTGCAAACTGCCTAATTTTGCAGGGCTTTTAGGTATTAGTTGTCTAGTTATTCAGGCTTACTGTGAAATATGTAGTTTTGCACATGCCTAAATGTTTTGACATGCTAAATTTCAAAAGTATCGGAATCTTCTCATCCGTTGTTGTCTCCCACTAAGGATTGAAATTTGTCACGGGAGGTGAAGCAATTTGGTAGACTTGAATAAAGAATGCATATGACCCTGTCTAGTGGCTATACTGACCACAAGCTTGCCAGCAAATAGTCCTGCAAATATGTAAATAGGAGGTCTTGGAAGGATCATCTTTTCCCCTCGAAACATGCAATGCTTACTAGCACAAGGGATTGAAGGGGGAGAGAAAACAACCCAAGGATTCCATATAAGGGCCTGTTTGGGCTCTGGCACCATTCTCCCTGTCAGTCTGTTGTGCTGGGTCAGTCCCCTTTTAATCGGGACCCACAAAATGTTTTGCACCCGTCTACATTGCAACTATACAGATCTCACATATGCTGTACCCTTGCACAGTTGATTATGACACGCACACAAACAAACATATACTTGGCATGTGCAAGCACAAGAGGCTTATCAGTTGCAAGGCCGACCTGCTGACACTTAGACCGTTTAGTGAATTCATCACATCTGCTGCAGTGTGTGTGTGGCTGGCTAATATCTGTAGTTCCCTGCCCACTACCCTACAGTGCCTCAGCTGAACTCTGCATGCCCTCTTATGAAGTGATGATAAAACGAAGGAAATACTGCAGAAAAAGCAGAAACCTCACTACTTCTCATTTTCCATGGCGCTACCTCCCTCTTTGGTATGTGTGGTGGTTCGATGTTGAGTATGTGTGTGTGTTCTTCAATGGTTATTAGTCCAGGGCTTGTTGGTTTGTGGGTACTGGCCTGTGGTTTTGCTCTGAGCAGAGACAGAGTGTAAAGATGGCTGCCACACTGAGACATACTGGCACCAGTAGGGCAGAGTTAGTTCCTCTTGCCATGCAAGACAAGGAACCAAGACTTTGTGTGTGTGCGCGTCAGTGTGGGTTACTTTTGTGCTTTTGACCACTTGAATCTGCCTGAACATTTGCTGTAGTCGAGAGCCATGCTGTTCATTAACTAGATTAAATCTCGACCGTTTGGATTATTACAGCCTATTGGCTTTCGTGATGCTGATTGTGATGAAAAGGAAATGTGTAATAAACTTAAGAATCTTTGTGCATACCTCAACCAGACCTTCAAGTGGATGACAAAATGTTCTTATTTTGAAGTTCTGCATATTATTCTGAATAAGAAATGGTCACTCATACAGAAGTAGGCATCTGACTCACATGCCAAGCAATCATGGATCGTTTTGTTCATACCTGATGTTTGGTATGATTTTCAGGGGTTATCTGAAAGTTTTTATACATTTTACAATAGGTAGATAGATAGATATATATGTTATGTTGCAGTCTGGTGAGATGGTGCCACCATTTTTTTTTACCAGGTTAACCACCAGAATGTATAGTACTTGGTCAACCGGTTTCACCAAAAAGATCATGCTGGTTGACCAGGTTTTTTTTTTGCTCCAGCTACACTAGCCTGTTAGATACATAGTCAGCCATGCTGCCCTCTGGCCCAGATGTGAGGAGGATGCCAGCAGGATGAGCTGGCTATGAGGAGGCTGATTGCTTTGTCAAGTTTCTGGTTCTTCAGGATGAGGAGGAGGGTTCACTTCCTCCCCCTGCCTCCCTGCAGCTGGTATTGTTCTCCGGGCACTTTAACCCCCCGCTCCCCTAGTCCCAGTCGGCTCTCCATCTTCCATCCTTCCCCGGAGCTGGCAGCACAGTCTGGGCACTCTCCACAGCATTGGCCTCAACCCCAACAGGATGTGGAGCTCAGCATTTGTGTGTGTGTATATGTGTGTGAGTGCATTTCTGTTCTTTTTTCCCCTTCTCATTTTTTTTTTCTCTGATTTTGTGTCTTGGCTGACTTTTTTACCTCTCGAAGAATTTGGAAAGGCCATGAGATTTTTTTTTTCGCCATGACTTTCAGCACTGCTCTTTCTCTCTCACTCTGTGCCTGCTGCGGCTTCGCAGTAATAGATTTCATATGTTGCTGCAGTTGACATCAGTCTTAAACTATTTTACATGTGATCTGCAATATTTCCTGAGGAAATCTGTCAGATATTTATTAAGGGCTAATAAAATAAACCTCTCTTGTTCTCTCTCTTTTCTTCTGTCCCTTTTCTTTCATTTGTTACCTCGTCCCTTCCTCTTGTAGTAGGTCTGGAAGGAGGAGTGATTGTATTATTAGCGTTACTCATGCTTTCAAAAGCTTCTTTTTTAGGAAAACGGTTTCCTTCCATTCATAAGATGAGCTGCGGGTCAGGCCTAGGGTGAGTTTGTATGTGTCTGGGTGAGGCCCTGTCCGTATCTCACTTCTCTTTCGCTCTCTCCGGTCATCTCTTCCCTCCTCTGTCGCTCCCACTAGTGCTCTGCTGCTTTTTCAGATTCACACAGCACAGTGAAAATGCCTGACACTCTGCTACGTCTGACTGCATCAAATGTAACAATTTAATGACTGTGACAGTGAATAAACCATGTGATGCTTAGCACAGACGACTAGTATTTTTACTTTAAGGCATTTTGCATTTTCATAAGACAACCACAGTACAAGTGCTTATAGAAAATATAATGTGAAGAGACAAATCTTATTATTTTGAAGATGCAAGTTGGTACAAAAAATTAATAAGAACAAAGGTTTTTTGATTTATTGATCTTCTTATAGATGTTTTGTACGAGTACTAGTAATAGGGAAAATTTAAATATGTGTACTTCGACATTTATAATATTTAGTATAATGTGAATATTAATAGACAAGGTAGTTTTATAAAGGATAAAATGTAAAACAGGTGTTCTGTGCAAGTCTGATCCTGACCACATTAAATCTGTCTGCTACCATAGACTTTCATTTGTCTCTATTAATATTTTTGCATGTTCTTATTTTGTCCTAATCCTTTTTTGAGCATTTAGTTATTTTTATTATATCTATATGTTATACAATTTCTACATCAACATTACATTTTATACTTAATGAATTACCCACTGTATCAATTAAGAGTGTAGAGGTAAAGATATATATTTTTATTATCTATCTTTTTCTATCTAAACGTTTAAAAAATAAATTAAATTAAATAAAACTTATTTCCATTCTCACTCATATGCTCACTTCCTCAAACAGTGTTACATATGCCCACTAGTCATTAAATGTTTTTGTAAACTTAAAAACAAATGTGAATAATAAAAAGTGCAGTATATTGAATAACAGCCCAGAAGTCTGCATTGTCCTTCATGATAAATAGTCAATCAAAATAGCAATCCTCCCAGTGGGTTGTTATGTGATAATTCAACACATTTTCATAGTGAAGTTATTGCCCTTCTTTTGCTCATGAACGTACAGTATGTCATAAATCACATCCGTTATTTGTTTTTCATGTTATTTCTTTCCCCTCCTCATTGCCCGGAACAGCAGTGATGGAAAACAAACACATCAGCACTTGGCATTATGAACCTTCGAATTGCCCTCTCTCTCTCCTCCTCTCACTCTCTCCTTCCCTTTCATCCTGCTTCCAACCGCACACCCATCTCGCTCTTTCTGGGGTCCCCTGGCTGCAGTACCCATAATTCACCATAAGACACAACACCCACACCAAGCCCTCGCTAACCTTTATAGCGCGGCCAAGGCACAGCGAGAGGAGGAGAGGGGCAGGGGACTGGTGATGGGGCAAATAGTTTCTCTGTGTCTCTTTGGGCCCCTGACCAAGAGCAAGGCCAGAGGCCCCCACCAAGAGGGTGAGAGAGAACGAAAGATCTCACCACAGAAACAAGAGAGAACAACAGAGAGAAGATCTCACAGACTGATAAACCCAGCCGTGATTATAAGAGCAACTGGGAAAGATGTAGACATATAAATGAGTAAAGAAGAGAGTGTTAGGCAGGGATGTGAGAATGAAGGGAACTGTCTTCTAGGTCTGTTTCATAACTGAAATTTTAATTTTTTTTTAATTTAAGTAATTTATTCCTGTGATGGCAAATCAGAATGTTCAGCAGTCATTACTCCGGTCTTTAGTGTCATATGATCTTCAGCAATCATTCTAATGTGCGGGTTTTGCTGCTTAATATTTTTGTAGAAAATGATACATTTATTTTTCAAGATTCTTTAAAGGAAGTAAAAGAAAAATAGCATTTATTTGAAGTACAATTTTGCTGTAGTAATTTTTCTGTGGTAATCTCTACTGTAACTTTTGATCAATTTAAAGCATCTCTGATGATTTTATTTTAAATAAAATCATCAGAATGGTATGGTAATTGGTATGGAATGGTCTTTGCCTCTACATGCAATGCTACATATTTGACCATAATATAGTATAATGAAGTACCATGGCTTTTGAAACATCTGCTACACATCTTCAATGCTGTGTAGGCATCTCACTAGCTTTCAGAACAGAGTGAAGAGAGAGAAACATTGGAGTTAGGGCACAGGGGTGCCTGTTTGTCTGGCGGAGCGTCTGTGTGTCAGTCTATGGGGATTTATGTGTTTGTTTGTATCTATGTCCCGACTCTGTCACTTCCGTAATGCGTTCCACATTTTCGGCTGTCATACAGGCTGGATCGCACAGCACCCATAGGAAAGATTACCCCACCCCTCCCCTCCTCTGCTTTTCCTCCTCTTTGTGCTCCTCTAGATTCCTTCCTACTATGCAGGGCCAAGTTTGAAGCCTCCCTGTGCATCTGCGCGTGTCATTTGAGTTCAGGTGTAGGCTGATGGCCACCTTGCTGAGCTGAGGTCGTCTGACGGGGTCTTCCAATAGGCCTCGGCTATTAGGTGCAGCAAAACAGTCTCAGTTCGATCCAGACCGCTAAAGAAACTACGGCTCAGACGTATCTCTGTCACACACTGCAAAAAGTGATATTCTTACTTAGTGTTTTTGTCTTGTTTCCATTTCAAGTATACAAATATATTTACTTGAGAACTAAATTACTTAAGATATTAAGTCTTGTTTTGTGAAAAATGTATCAAATTAAGTGACAATGTTTTAAAGCGGTAGTTCACCACTGGCAAGATGGGGTTTTAATGAAGTTTCTATACAGTAGAAATGTGATTTTTCTACATGATTAGGGAAAAAGGCTGCAACAAAAAAAGAGAAAAACTCCAACACCAATAATACATTGGGCTTTATTATACTATCTGAGTGGTCATACAAAAATGTGGAAGTACGATCTGTAGTTTTCAAATAAGCCCAAAGTCCACCTGATGATGCATTTTACATGCCTTTGTACATCATGTGGTGAACTTTTGTTGGTGTGGTGTGGATAAACAGCTGTTTCCACCATAGAAAAAAATTATATAATTTAGATGAACAATTCACAGTTCCTCACAGCTGCAAGTTTATATCTCGAAATTCTACGCTGAGGTCAGAATTGTGAGATGTAAACTTGCAATTTTGAGGCAAAAATCTCACAATTGTGTTTTTGTTTTGTTTTGTTTCCACCACGGAATAAAAAAGGTAATTGCGACTTACAGTTCAGACTTTTCCTCTTAGAATTTTGTTTACATTTTGCAGTTCTGCATTTATATCTCACATTTCTGAGTCTATATCTCACAATTATGACTTTTTCCTCAAACGGTTGCAATTACCTTTTTTCCTGTTGTGGAAACAAGCTTCCATACGTAATGAAAACAAGACAAAAATACAGAGTAAGAAAATCATTTTTTTGGGGATTATCTTTCATTTGTCCAATAGAAATCCCCCGGGGGAAGTATTTACAAATATTTTCTCTCTGTTGCTTATGGGCCGACTCACACAAATGCAAATTGCGGCATTTGGACATGTCAAGGTTTGACAAATGTGGCCATGCAGATTGTGTCAGCGAGAATTCTTCTTTGAACAGCTCACAGACTGTGGTCTAAGGTGGGAGGGTGAACTTGGGAACATGTTTGGGCGATCGAGAGGAAGGGCATGTGTTGTTATCAAAAACGATGGATCTTGGCTCGATTCTTCTCTAGCTCAGGGAACGGGCACAGCCCTGTTCCTCTGAGGACTGAAAGTGCATCGTGTGGAGGATTAGAAGAATGAATTAAGTCATTTGGGCTTCACTACGAGTCACACCCCGGTTCAAGTAGAAGGCAAAGCGTGCTGCAATGTAACCCAGAGCCCCTTCCAAATCAATACTGAAAAAACAACACTGCCTAAATCAACCTCCATCCCGTCCTCTCTCTCTCATTATTTTCTCCCACCCCGGGGTATTCTGTTTTCTTGGCAGCGCTCAGGAATAAGCCACCTGCAGCCCACCGCCGCCCCTCTCTGCACTTCTTCGCAGTAAGCGATGGCTTTCAGACGCTTGCTGAGCTCCACATGCGTGGACACACGCTCTCAGACTGCCCAAACACTTGTAATGATACGTCCGCAGAGAGGGTGTGAATTTCAGACGTGGCTGCAACCTCTCTTTCTCTGTCTCTCGCCCTTCCAGCAGGACAGAACGTCCCACGGCACTCTTCAGCCCAAGTCGGAGAACAGAAAGGGATTTTCCACCTTGAATATCCAGTGAAGAGCCTCCTCATTCTTCTGAACTTCCACTCCCTTTTTTCTGTCCCATTCTACCTCCTCCTCACCCTGTCTAATATTATTGTGGACTTGCCTTCGAGATGCCACTCTGTTTAAAACCTCTGTGGCTTTGGGTGAGGACTGTGAATGTGAAATTAGGACAAAGTGAGGTTCCAAAGTAAACCCCAGACTGCAGAACATCTCCAATGGGCAAGGTGGCTTTTTGCCCATGGATGTGTTATCTTTTGAGGCATTTTGTTTGCTGGTGTACTCTGTAAATGCTGACTATTCAATTTTACAGCTTGTTGCAGTTTTACAGTCAAGTATAAATGGAATCGTAAATAAAATGTGATAGCTCATTTAAAAATTAAATTCTGTCTTTGCTCACCTCACGCCATTCCAAACCTGAATTACATTCTTTCTTCTGTGGAACATAAAAAAAAGATATTTTGATAAATGTTTCAGTGTTTTTTTCTTTTATTTAGCAATCACCAAAACTGTTTGGTTGCCAACATTCTTCAAAATATCTTCTGTTTCCACAGAAGGAAGTCATACAGATTTGGAATGACATCAGGATAAGTAAATTATGAAAGAATTTTTATGTTTGGGTGATATGTCCAATTAAAGGATTCTACTATGATCATTTTAATAATTTTAGTACTTTTGAATAAGCATTTTATTTTTTATTTTTTTAGAAATTATGCAATTTTAGTGAAACACCACAAAAAAAAGCCAGCATAAATAGTCCTAAATATTTACAGTAAAAACAAATCATCTTAAATATTTTAATTAAATATTAAATAAACTAAATATTATTATTACTAAAAATGCATCTATATTATACATTTTAAAGTATTTAATTTATTTGTATATAGCACTGTATGTTTCTGATTCACTAAAAAGAACCAGCTCATAAGAGTCATTTGTTCAGAAATAAGACTACACTGGTTATGCTGTACGTTGCATTGATGTTCTACGTTGATGTATTCTGTTCGCTTCAGTGGTAGAATGTAGATCTTTGTGAACCATTAATGAAACCAAACATTATCAACACCAACACTACACTGAAATGATGTCTTGAAGAAGTATATCCCTCTAATACTGCAATCCCTACGACACGTCTCTGCCAAGCTTCTAATTGGAAATACATCAACACAGGACATAAAACTTCACACACCAAGCCATTCATTGGCATGTTTGCTTCATTTGCTTTGAGGTCATGAGAATGAATTGACTCAATTAAGTTCAGACCCTTCCAGATTGTTCCAGGCCTCAGCCCTTCACCTTCACACACCTAAAATTTGTCTGTGTGTGTGTGCTGTGTGTGCTGTGTATTCTTATAAAGCAGTAGATCATGAGACCCAGGACCAGTCTGCAGACTTTGACGGATTGTAAACCAGCAGGACCTGGCTAGTTTCAGCATGGCGTACTCAGTGCAGAAGCGTGCGTAGGCAGCATGTTAATGTGTGTTGATGGAGGATGGAGTCTCTCTGTGTCACAGGACACGCTCGTATGTCATTACGCGACTGCTCCGTCTGAAGCCTCTCCAGGCCGAGCGATGTGTTTATAGTGCAGGGGAACACATTTATTGCATTTACATGGATTTATGCAAGGTGACTTTTGTATGAAAGCCTTTAGTGTGTATGTATGTCTGTAAGTGTTGCATGAATACACATTTTTTAAATGTTAAGTGTTCTTGACTAGTTGGTCATTTGTTGTACGATGTGGCAGACGTGTATGTATAAGGACGATTCTTGTCTTCTGACAGCAACAGTGATACAATGCAGGAGGATTCTTTGGGTCTTTGTCCACAGACTCCTGAGAGGGCGATGCATGCAGATGGATTCCTCCCAACATGGAGCAACTCGGCATTGAAAAACCTCCAGATACTCTGTCGTTAAAGCCTGTTTAAAAGACAGCTTAGACAGGTCAAGGCTGGTTTATTCTGGTGAACCAATATAAAGATGTTCAAAATGTAGCTGGTGAAAGCTGGTCAGCTAGTATGATCTGTCTGGTAATGCTGGTTGTGCTTATTGGATTATCTATAATAAAACATGTTATCATCTAGGTGATTTTGCAAAATGTTCTTTTGTTTAACATGAAGATTGGTTGTTGGTCCTGTAATATAATTCCAGAGACTGCCTGTTCACACAGTAAAAGGACTCAGGACTCAAACTGCATTTACAGTAAACCTGTACAGTGTTAATCTGTCACACCATACAATGCAGGAGTCACTGTGTGCTGTTCACATGCATGTCTTCCAGTAACTGATGAGAGTTGAAGATATGAGCATCAGTTTTGTGGTCGTGGTGTGACCCAAATGCTGCTCTTTACACTTGCAATAAAACAACTGATTTTCCAAATCGTTTACAATTCACAAGTTCTCTATTCTGAATTTGATTCCGTTTCATTGTGTTATACTTCTGCTAATGCATATTTTGCTTACATATGTCGGAAATTCTCTTTCTGTTAATGCTACAAATGTTACAGAGTTTCAGACTGATTTAAACAGCTTTTTTAACTTTTCGGTCAAAGAACTGGCTTCTATTTTAATTTTTTTCATTTTGGGAAACTGGCTGCAGTGATCATGCTATATTTTTCTGATTAAAAAAAAAAAAAAACTTTCATAAGAGCCATTGGTAAATTAATTAGATTACACTGATCATGTTGAATGTTTGATTTTGCATGCAGCCTGGGACAACTGGAACATTTCTTGCAACCCAATCGCACTACAATACATAACTACTTTACAAGGTTGCGTTTTAGTATGAATATGAACCATTTAAAACAAAACACTTTACTTAAAGCCTTTATGTATAATGCATTATAAAAGTAGTTTTAATGCATTAATTATGCCTTAATGCATTATACAATCTCATGAGTAATTGTAACCACAGCTAATACATTATAATACTTATCAAGTCATTGTTACACTATGTATTTTTAATTCGTTTATATTTTATTTATGACAAGATATAAGGTATTGCAATGATGACAAGATGTATTACAATGCACATTATTAATAATTATAATACATTATACCCTTCAATAACCCTTTATAATGCATCATATGTAAAGGTTTCACCAACATATGATATTTAGGTAAAAAATAAACATGAAGCCCAAACCTAAACATAACCATCACTGGGGTGTCAGAGGATTGTAAGAAAGTGTATGAATGAGATTACTCAAATTCAGCCACCATTTTCACCAAAACGTAAAATACTTCTGAGATTGTTGATTATTTCACAGTTCGCAGTATTTTCACTATCATAGCTATTAGTCTATACAGTTTTAAAAGCCTAACATATTCATTGTGTTTATAAGTATACAAACTGAATGGATAGAAAAAGAGATAGGGCACACAGTGTGGATGCAGTTATGCATTCCACCCGTCACATCTGTAAAGTCCATTTACAGACTACAATCTCTAACCTTTATTCGGAATCTCCAAAAAATGTTCCTGGAAGCAGCCTGCTGTTAGTGCAGTGTTATTAATCAGCACATGTGTCAGCAAAGGCTGACAGTCCCCCAAAACCACATCATAAATGAATGTGAAATATGATTTTTTTTTTAAAGGTGTGACTGTCTTTGTGCTGATATGGTGATCAGCTGATCGAGCTCGGGAACTGAGCTGCTCCCACATTCACACACAATGAAACCACAGGCCATTTTTGCAAAACTACAGCATAGAGAAAGTGTGTCAAAGGAAGAACCTGTTGGTGTCTGGGAACCCAATCTCAATGGTGAGTTTTTCAGGGGAAATAACCGATCACCACACCAAGCAGAGATGTCGTAGATGTGCTGACTGTCATATTCAGCCCATGTCCCCGTTTTGAAATTGACATTTATGTGTATGAGAGTAACAAAAATGACCATTTTATTAGTATGTGGGGTGTTCGCTTTTGTGTAATCTTCACACTTCATGTGAAATGATAATGTCAAGGATGCCAGTAACACTGCAATCATTTGTTTATCGCATGGTGTGAGTTTGCGTGTGTCCCGCTGTTGATGTTGGTGCTGCTCACGAGCCTCGCAGCTGTATCGTGGTGCTGTTCCAGGAAGAGCTGGATGTGCATGTGTTTACTGGCAGAGATGTGTCAAGGCCTGTTTGTGTGTCCGTGTGCTCGGGTGGGTCCATTCCTTTTCCATATGGCCAATGTGTCATCTAGGCTGAATTGCATTGTTTGTTGGGCAGCAGAATGCCAGTGTCTAATAATGAGTCCTTCTTGCTCTCATTTGTATTCTTTGTTATTTTAGTTTTGGTCTTGTAGTCCCTTTATTTGACAGAACCAGGGCTGCATTATGGACCTGACCAGCGCCTCAGGGCCTCGGTCCTCTGAAAGCCTCAGGGTGAACAGGGTATGAATACGGCGACTGTTCTGGTCAAAACACTGGCTTTTTTCTTTACTAAGTAGTAAGGACACTTTCCGATTCTTTGTTTTACTCATTCATGTACCTCTATATTTCAAATTTTAAACTATTTTATTTTATTTATATTATATAATATATTTATTGCACATATTATTACATTTATATTTTATTATATATGTAAATATATTTTCCTTTTAAAATATTATATAATATCACATAAATATTTTATTGATTTTATATATATATATATATATATATATATATATATATATAAAATCAATAATATATATATATATATATATAAACATTTTTCTCTTCCTATTTTTAACCCAAATTGACTTTCTTGTATAGAATAGAATAGAATAGAATAGAATAACATTATACAAATGTTTTATATCATTTTTAATTAATAAATTTTATAATCATTCTTTTTCTTTTTTCCATTCTGAAAAGTACATTTTTTTCTATAAAATAAAATTAACTTAAAAATAAAAGAAATGATAATAAAATAACTTAAAAAATAAAGTTTTAAAACGAAGGATGATTTTTAGGGAAGAGATGGGGAATGAGACGACATCGTTCATATTCTAGATACTGCTTTTCACCAAAGAGTTGCAGGAAAGTGCAACAAAAAAAATCTTTCTGTCTCTTTCTAAGTGGCGTGAGAGATGCGCGGTGACAGTCCCGCTCTTTACACACTCGCTGCTCATGGGACTTATCACCGCTGAACAGACTAAACATGCATAGGCTGGTCTTTTTCCATCTTTACCCGAATTAGAGGTGTCTGCACACACTTGTCTTGGAGACAAATTGTCTGAGTGTCTGCAGGCCTCTTCTACAGAGCCTATCACAGCCAGAGACATACATCACGTCTTTACTCTCCATGATACAACTGCACGATAAGCTGCCATACTATACCTTCAGAAACATAAGCCTCTTCGCCTTAGTAATTGCAGACCTAGTCCTAGAAACAATGGTTGCCATTATACACTAATCCAAAGTATATTTGGACACTTAAAGGAAGACTTCACCCAAAAATTATAATTACTCACATCATTCCGAAACCTGTATTGCTTTCTTCTGCAGAGCAAAAAAGAAGATATTTTGAATAAATTATCAGTTTGTTTGTTTTTTTGTCCACTCAACAAAAGTCAGTGACTTTGACTATATCCACAAAACATTATTTTTACCTTAGGTGAGTAAAATGATGGCCATTTTCATTTTTAGATGAAATTTAATTTTAAGCCACGCTTAAAATATATGACTGTCACTGTATTAATAAAAATGTGGAATTTAAATAAATAATGCCATTTTGCTTTTAACCAGCTTGGCCCTCAGGTTCAGGTCCTAGCAGAGACATTAACTATGGAAATGTTCCTGTTAGTTTGAGTATATCTTTTGTCTTATCCTTTAAAGCCTTTTTGTGGAACCTTTTGTGAAAAGTGCACCTATGCTGTCTGTCTCAAAATAAATGACTTGGTTTGATATTTATTGAATGCAGTGACATTTATACATTTTAAGTGTGGCTTAAGTGTCCAAATACTGTTTGGGGTCACTGTATGTTATGTTTCACGCGCTATTCCTCATCGACTGATCCACATTCATATCTACACATAACTCAGAATTGAGTTTTAAGTGAAATTGTCTCTTAGACTATGAGCTGACCCAAACAGACAGGTTTTAGTCAGCTATGGTTGGATTCAGAAGAAATGAGTATGGAAAATGATTTCAAATCAGTCAAGTTCAAAAGTTCAATGAAAAAAAAAGCTTTGTTGGTGTAGTTTTTGCGTTTTGCCTTGGTAGAGCACCATAAGTAGAAACAAAATATTTATTCATTCATTCATTCTAACAATTGCCCCCCCCCCCACATTGGGGAAAATTTTACTCCTGTGCAATGCAAAAATCACTGAAAAAAGCCAAAAATTTCGGTGTAAATGAAAATTATCAATATGTGTGTCTAAATGTCTTTAAAAAAAAAAAGATTTGCCAGCATCACAATTCCTGTTGGTTTAGACATTTTTCGGTAACACTTTAGAATAGGGAACACTTATTTGCTTTTAACTACAACTTTTTTCCTAATTTGCTGATTATTAATAGTTAGGTAGGTAGTTGTTAAGTTTAGGTATTGGGTAGGATTAGGGATGTAGACTAAGGTCATGTAGAATAAGGCATTAATATGTTGTTGAGTTATTTCCCATTTGTATATTGGGCAGTTCCTTTCCCATTTAAGGCATCATGATGTGTTGCTGCCCTTCTGGTGCGCTTGTCTAATGATTGTGTAAATTAACTGGAATTACAGCCGCGTTCCCCTTCCTATCTCTCATCGAAATGACAAGTTTGAAGAGATGAACTGTGACCCATGTGGGTGGGTGTGCGTGTGGGAGCGAGTGAGAGTGTGTGTGCATAAGCGTTTTTGTTTGTTAGTGAGATCACATCTAGATACGCTTATTACTTTTGGCCTCTAGAGCCCAGCCTGGGGTGAGAGAGAGAGAGAGGAAATTGTTACAGAGCAGCTAGTCAGCTGTGTATATACTCCACAAGGATTTGAATGTGGCCGTGTACCCATCCTCCCTCTATCTCTCTCTCTTTCAGGCGGCTGGGGGCAGGTTTCTCCCACAGTCGTGAGTGCTGGGCTGTGTGGCTGCATGTTTATATTGGAGCCCGGACTTCCTAGTGGCAGCCTGCACCTATCTAAACATCCCTCCGGCCGCTGCTCTGTGTTCCCGGCCTTGCACGGCCTCCCTCTCTCCTTCTCCTCGTGCTGCGCTCTGCTCTGCTCTGCTCTGCTCTGGGCTGGAATGCATCGGAGAAGATGACTGAGAAGAAAGAGACGGAAAAAGAGGCAGAGGTTTACACATGTGGACATTCCGACTCTTTTTCATTACATGTTCCATCCCTCTATTTCTGAATGGAGAGTTCCTGAGATTCTCCGAACTCTGACTTCAGCAGATTGTTTTTGCACATACGCAGATGTTAAGTTTGTTATTTAAATGGGGATGCAGTATCTACACATAACTCAAATTTGAGTTAAACTGGGTCTCTTAGATTAGAATCTGTTCTGTAACAGACAGGTTTAGGTCAGCTACCCTCAGGTTCAGAGATAACAAGTGTGGAAAAGTTTAATCAGAAAACGTGTAGTACTGGTGGTTTGTCTTTGTTGAACAATCTGTATTGTTTATTTAGACCACAGATTAAACCAAATCTTAACCTTTCTCCTTTTGCCTATTTAGAAAGAAAAATATATATTAATTTATGTATGAATCATTCTTTCCTTGACGGAAGTTCTCGGATGTCTCAAAGGGGAGGTTTTGTCAGATTTAGCTAACTTCTGAAAACTGCGTTCCCATGCAGTGCAAACAAAATTGCACAAAAGACATTGTATGGTCTGTAGTGTAGTCCAAAAAAAGAAAAAAAATTTAGTACAGGGACCATTTCTCACTATTAACTAGTTGCTTATTCGCATGACTACTATTAACACATTGGCTGTTTATTAGTACATATAAAGCACATATTCTGCATGATCATATTCTACATCCCTAATCCTACCCAATACCCAAACTTAACAACTACCTTACTAACTATTAATAAGCAGCCAGTTAGGAGTTTATTGAGGCAAAAGTCATAGTTAATGGTTTGTTAATAGCGAGAATTGGAATTGTAAATTAAGTGTGACTTATTTTTATTTATTTATCCTACATAAACCCCAAATACTCAGAGAAACCCATATGACCATGCAAGCATAAATATATATCTTTGTACACAATCACACACATCCCAGATCAGTAGTTTATGTGTTTGATTTGAATGTCTGCTTTTATAGATTAGAATGATCCAGTATCCTGGGTGTAATACAATAGCTTGGCATGCTGTTTGGCAGTATAAGAGAGTGTTTAGTAATGGAAGCTCCTCGGTCAGCTCCAGAAAGAGAGAGAGGAAGGCGTAATGAAATCAGTACGTGACATTGATCAATAAGTGAATGATTACAGCAAACACATTCACTGCTTTGAGTTCCAACAACACGGCGTTTGATTAAAATGCCATTCAAGCATTGGATGAATGTAAAAACAATGTGTGTGAAGAACAATACCTGTCAGAGCCTGTTTAACTCAAGCGAAGTGAGCTAGAACATGAGAAACACAAAGCTTTACACACAGACACACCAGTGCATTATAACTATGTAATGATCACAGTGAAGGCAATGACTTAAGCGGGGCTTTGGTGGGGTCTCGCCCATCTAATTAGAACGTGAACCCCCCAAAAGGAAGTTAAATCAAAAGGAAGTCTCTAATGCACACTAAGGCTACATTTATTTAATTAAAAATAGTAAAAACAGTAATAATGTGAAATATTAATACAATTCAAAATAACTATTTTAGATTTTAATATATTTTAAATGCAGTTTATTCTTCTAGAATTTCAGCAGCCGTTACTCCAATCTTCAGCGTCACATGATCCTTCAGAAATCATTCTGATATGCTGAATTGGTGCTCAAGAAGCATTTAATTATTATTACGTGTTGAAAACAGTTTGTTTGTTTGTTTTTTGTTTATGTGTTTATTTATTTGTGGAAATGTGATTCAGGATTAATCCTTTTTTCAGGATTCTTTAATGAATAGAAAGTTCTTCTTATAAAGAATCTTTATAATCATTATAAATGTTTTTACTGTCACTTTTAACCAATTTAATGCCTCCTTGCTGAATAAATGGACCCCTCTGTCAAGCTCCTGAAGTTTGCGGACGACACTACAGTCATAGGCCTCATCAAGGACGGTGACGAGTCTGCTTACAGACAGGAAGTTGAGCAGCTGGCTGTCTGGTGCTGAACACGCTCAAAACTGTGGAGATGATAGTGGACTTCAGGAGAAAACCCCTGCTCTCCCCCCACTCACCATCATGAACAGCACTGTGACTTCAGTAGAGTCATTCAGATTCCTGGGCACCACCATCTCTCAGGACCTGAAGTGGGACAATCACATTGACTCTATTGCGAAAAAGGCCCAGCAGAGGCTGTATTTCCTCCGCCAGCTAAGGAAGTTCAACCTGCCACAGGAGCTGCTGAAACAGTTCTACTCTGCAATCATCGAGTCTGTCCTATGTTCTTCTATAACTGTTTGTTTTGGTTCAGCTACCAAAACAGACATCAGAAGACTACAACGGACAGTTAGGACTGCTGAGAGGATTATCGGTGCCCCTCTGCCCAGCCTCCAAGAACTTTACACCTCCAGAGTGAGGAAAAGGGCTAAGAAAGTCACTCTGGACCCCTCACACCCCAGCTCACTCTCTCTTTGTACTGTTGCCCTCTGGCCGGCGCTACAGATCACTGAGCACAAGAACAGCCAGAAACAAGAACAGTTTTTTCCCCCAGGCCGTATCCCACCTGAACAACACATAACACACCCCGGTACTGTACATCTGTAAATAACCCATCAAACCTTCATCTGTACATAGGACACATGCACATTCACAGTTCTTGTAACAGCCCGGTTGAAGATTAAAGGATTTAACTCGTGCACTGATGTTGTACTGTCTTCCTTACTGTGTTTATTGTCCTTATAGACTTCACAACACCGTAAGAGCTAGAACAGATGAATAAACAATATTGGAAATTGTAATGAATTGACATTCATAAAATAAAACAAACAATCGACCTCATAGCATCAAATTATGAAATTAATACTAACATTCACCCTAAACAACATAAAATTAATTGTAAATAAAACAAACACATGAAACAGGTGTAGAGTAAGTATACACTAAGTATATATACGTGTATATAATTGCATAAATGCTCTTGACTAGCTTGTTCTCCTTTCCAACCAGGTGCCAAACAACAAAGTCAAAAAAAACAAAATACTGCAAAATAAAACAATACACAGTTACTAAATTCAATTAAAAGTGTCCTTAATCCTTAATCTAACTCCGTGATCCATCTCCGTCTTTCGCGCGCTCTCTCTGTATTTGCGATTTTTTTCCGTGTAGTGAGCGGGCTCTGAGCACTTCCGTCAAGCCGCCTTTCAAAATAAAGGTCTCTATAGGTTAAATAACTTAGAGTGCAAAGTAACATCCCAAAATATTATAAACACATAACTAATATTAAGAAAGGACAGAATCACATAATGTAAGAATAGTATATAAATCCTGGAAACTAATTCTAATAACTGAGGGTTATTAACAGTTCTGTCTATGGTCATGTCTCTTTTCTGTATATTTTTATTTTTATTACTATTTTTATTCTTAATTATTGTATATTCTCTTCATTAGTGTTCTTTGTCACCTTATTTATATGTTGTCTGCACTATGTTTGTACTTTCTGTACTGGAAGCTCATAACACCAAGACAAATTCCTTGTGTGTGCAAACATACTTGGCAATAAAGCTCTTTCTGATTCTGATTCTGATTCTGAAATGTAGTATTTGCTTGATTTTTTTTGTAATATTAATTAAAAAATATTACTGACCCAAAGTATTTTAAGGGTAGTGTATATAAGTTAAAAGGCTTCAGTAACCACTAAAGTTACATTACAAGTTAGACAAAGTGCATATTTTCATCTGATGGTAAAAAGGGGTCTTTTATAATAGTATAGTTTAAAGGGATAGTTCACCCAAAAAATGAACATTTTGTCATCATTTACTCACCCTCATGTTGTTCCAAACCTTTCTTTCTTCAGTGGAACATAAATGAAGATAGTTTGAAGAATGTTGGTAACCAGTTGCTTTTGAATTTCATAGTATTTTTCTAGAAATTAATGACTACCATAAACTGTTTGGTTACAAACATTCTTTAGAATATCTTCTTTTGTGTTCAACAGATGAAAGAAATTCTTACATGTTTTGAAAAACATTGAAAAACACAATTTTTTTTCATTTTTGGTTGAACTTCCTCTTTAATTTCAGTGCAGTTAGATGTTTAAACTGGACTGTGAGTGGCAAGTAAAAAAGACACTTTTGCATGAAAGTGGCACAAGTGTTTATGTAATTCACCCTTTAAAGTCTTAAAGTTGATGTTTGACTAACTGTGCTACAAAGACAACTTTGGTTGTGCGAGATGAACATCAACAGACTACACCCCAAAATGACAGCAGAAAGTCGACCCCCTGAAAGGCGTTATGTAATTTGCACACTGATTGAGTGTATTAGTCACAGGCTGTGATAGGTGTAACAGCAGCTGTGGAGCGTGTGGTCAGTGCAGGAGTGTCGAGAGTCTGCTTGGGCAGCCAGTGAAAGCTTAGCGTTGCTGACAGATGAATTGCTCTAATTAGAAATCCATAACATCCTGCCACATGGCTGCCTTATCCCCAACACACTTCCTGCTTCAGCCTGGCCCACATTGTTGCCAGCCTGACACATTCACACACACACATGCAGATATACTGGGAGTACAGACTGTGTGTGTGTGTGTGTGTGTGTGTGTGTCACCTCAGCCCTTTGCGTCTGCTTCTCTCTGGCTCTGTCTATATGACTTCCTTTGTTTTTTCTACCCCACTCTCTCATCCCCTTGATAACTAGCATATCGCTGGTCTGTCTTTTACTGTCTCATTCCCATCTTCCTCACGCACACACCATCCACTCCCATCATTCTAGTGAGAGAGAGAGTCAACAGTAATGTTGTGAAAGATTATTACAATTAAAAGAACTGTTTTCTATTTAAATATTTTGTAAAATGTCATATATTCTTGTGTAGTCTCATTGAAGCTCTTCAATGTCACATGATCCTTCAGAAATTATTCTGATTTATTGCTCAAGAAATTATCTTATTATTATCAATGTTGAAAACTGTGTTTTTTTATGAATCTCTGATAAATAGAACAAGTGATACCAAACAACATTTTGTTTTAAATAGATTTCAAAAATGCATAGGTAATTAAATAAATAGATTGTAACAATACATAAGTTTACTGTCACTTTTGATTAATTTAATGCAATGCTTATATATTATAAATACAATTTCTGCTCTCTTCTAATCATTGGCTATTGCATTGCATCTCAAGCCAAAAACATTAAATTTTTAAGGCAGCCTATCTAGGTAAAAACAGTTCAGCTTTTAAAAGCACATGCCAGAACCTCTGCATTCTGTTTTATTCCATTGTGCTCCATCCAGCTGAATACTTGAATGCATGGACATATCTTATATAAACACGCTATAAGAAACACATGTGATCAGATAAACTGACACCTATCTAATTATACAGGCTTACTTTAGACTGATTATTTAACTAGTTCACTCACTAGTCCGTTCAAAGAAATCTTAAATAATTCAAAATGTATATTGCGTTTCATGATTAATTCAACAAGACTGGAACTCATTTAAATTGTCCCTAAATCTATCAAACCGTAACTGACATTCTTCTGTGAAATTTATAATCATATCTGATTGTTCTTTCCATGAATTTTATTAATGGTAACAGACATTACTAAATAACTGTGAATTATGTGTTTATGAGATTTTTCTGCATAGTTTGTAGTTTAATTTAATTTGTATATACAGTGGTGTGGATTATGCACTATATTGTAAGTGTACAGCCCTATCAGCCTAAAAAGTGTGTGTGCGGTATGTGAATTGTGGTGTATTGTTATTCCACCAAACTGTATTATTAGTATTGAGTATTGTGTATTATTCTTGAAAACAGTGGTTTCTCTCTTCATGTATATGGGGAGATGCAGTCTGCCTGGCCGCTTGCTCGACCTTGCGCCTGTCTCCGCTAAATTACTACATGGGTACGCTTTGGGATTCATTACATGTGAATTCTGTCATGGCCCCCTCACTTTCGCTCCACTCAGCACTGCTGTGGTCACTTTCCATGTCGGGTCACAGCTCTCCTGTCCTACAGTGGGATTAACGGTGCTGCGCTCTTTTAGAGGTCATGGCAACCCCAAGGTTTACACATCGGTCACTGTCAACCCCTTAACGCTGAGTGTGAGTTAATGATAAGTGAGAGGTGTTTGTGAGAGGGTGCGTGTGTAATTGACCCCAGTTGGCCAGCAGAGAGGTCACGTCTGGGTAAATGCTTAGTCAGTCTAAGTAGAGGGCTCACGACCCCTCTATAGGTACTTTCAGACTGACAGGAGTTTTATTGCTGTAGGTTGCCAAATCACTGTAGTGTTGGCTGTTAGTAGGTGTTCTAAACAGCAACATGAATGGCTTTGAGTTGCATTGGGGAAGTCGTGGCCTAATGGTTAGAGAATTGGACTCGTAATGGAAAGGTTGCGGGTTCGAGTCCCCGGCCGGCAGGGATTGTAGGTGGGGGGAGTGAATGTCCAGCGCTCTCTCCACCCTCAATACCACGACTGAGGTGCCCTTGAGCAAGACACCGAACCCCCAACTGCTCCCCGGGCGCCGCAGCATAAATGGCTGCCCACTGCTCCGTGTGTGTGTGTGTGTGTGTGTGTGTGTGTGTGTGTGTCTGTGTATGTGTGTGTGCGCGCGCATTTGTTCACTACTCACTGCTGTGTGTGTGCACTTGGATGGGTTAAATGCAGAGCACCAATTTCGAGTATGGGTCACCAAACTTGACAATACGTCACGACTTTACTTTACTTTTGTCTCTGCAAATAGCTGTCAGTGTTAATGCTCCCTTACATCACATCAAAACTGTAAGAGAAGAAACGAAAATGTAACACTCCCGCGACACTACCCCTAAATCTATGCCTTCGTTTTTTGGGGGGTTTTTTACTGAATAAAAACATACAGCATGGCTAGCATAGCTTAAATCATGAACAAATGACTCTTGTGAGCTGGTTCTTTTTACTGAATCAAAAACATACAGTGTGATCAGTGTAGCTCAATTCACAACCAAATGACTCTCATAAGATGGTTCTTTTCAGTAAGTCAAAAGCATACAGCAGGAACAATATAGCTCAAGTCACAAACAAATGACTCTTGTGAGTTGGTTCTTTTTAGTGAATCAAAATCCTACAGCGTAACCAATTCGCAAACAAATTACTCTTATGAGCCAGTTCTTTTTGGTGAGAAAAAAAGCATACAGCGTGAACAGTGTTGCTCAGTTCCCAAACAAATGACACTGCAGTCGATTTCATTGGTCAACTCAGTCACCTGTCAAGAAAAGTTAAAACTTCAGGGATTTAGTTTAGAGTTACCATGGATACTTAAGGTTAGGATCGGAGGTTATGATGTAGGCAGTCAGCACTGTGATTGACATAACCAATAAAAAATTTGCCTGCAGGCTGAACAGTGTATAACCAGTGTAGCCTGATGCCTAAAGTTAATGACTCCTTTGGAGATGAATACCTCAAAAAGATGAGCTGCTTCAATTAGTATTAGAACTGAAACCAGTGTTGGTTACTTTAGAAATTTAATAACAAGTAATTACAAGTAACCCTATTTAAAATGCAATAAGTAATGTAACTATTTCAATTACAGTATTAAAGTAATGTAAATTTATAATGAATGTTTTCAACAGTTTCAACCATTTTGAAACATTTAAACCAGGCAGGGTTAACCTTTCAGTAGGACTCAACACAGAGTACTGTCAGACTTTCAATATCCTTAATCACTTGAATTAATTTTATAAAAATATAACTTCAAAGCACAGCCACCACAAAATCAGACATTAGCACTTTGGGAAAGAAGTTTTGGGAAAGAAATAAATCAAATCTGTATGTGTGTGAAAATATTCAAATGTAACCCCTTTTGTAATCGTTAACATTTTCATAAGTAACTTTCTCAGTACCTGTAACAGATTACAGTTAAATTTATTTTATAATTAAATTATGTAATTCCATTACATATTACTAGTTACTTCCCAACACTGACTGAAACATACCAAAATGAATGTCAGGAGCTTATAAATCAGAATCACATGAAATTGGGAGATCTGTATTGATACTTATGAACACTCATTTTGCATGAAAGATTTATATTCTCAGTGACACCCGATTTCAGTGTGGATGAGGTTCGGTCATTACAAGCGACCAGACACACACTTTTATAATTACATTGACAGTAGTGGATGTTTTCTGCAGTCTATCACAAAGCAATAAGAAGACATTAACGCTATTACGGTGTCTGACAGTGAGCACGCAGACCCCTCAAACATAATAGGTGGTCAAACATACACAGTGTACCATTCACTGTGGTTTAGGCAGATTGTAGTGCTATTTTTCTTTTCCATTTTGTCTTCCTCTTGACCTCACACACACATGCACAAACACAAACTCTTGCATATACATATGCACACGGCTGGCTTCATGTTAAAAGTATGCTGTTTTTGCCTTTTGTGTCAGCTGAGAGAGAGCAAGACAAGGGGAAAAACAATTGAGAGTGATAGAAAGAGAGAGAAAGAAAAGGAAGGAGGGAAGACGAGAGAGAGTTGAGCCACAGAACAGCACTGCGCAGAGCAGCTGTGGCACTCCCAGATTTCCCCCTGATTGCTTTCAGCTGGTACTTGAACCCTGGGCCTTTTGGGTTTTGGAGGCCAGCCCAGACCCCACAATCCCCCCAGCGCCCCATCCAGCTGCCTGACCCCTCTCTGACCCCACGCCGAGGATAGGAAAATACGAGCCGTGCCAAGCCAGAGAGACTCTTTTATTTTGCCTGCTGGCATGCTGCCGGTGACCATGGCTTACATAATGGGAAACATAGCAGGACCCAGGAGAAACCAGCCCCCCCCACTCAACAACCTCTTTTTTTTTCCTCACCAATCTATCCTTCTCACTGCCCCCCTTCCCTCCCCGCTGTACTTTCTCTGCTCTCCCTCCGCCTGTGATATATCTTTCGGGCACATTTATTACACACGCCCTCGACACAATCTTGAAGCCCAGCCACACACAAACACACACACGTGCATGAGCGGGATCCATCGCGCACAACCGTTTTCACACACGCACATGCAGGCGGCGATGCACGCGCGCTCCAACAGATGCTCTCGTGCAGATGTCTGGTGATGCTCCGCTCTGTCACACACATATAGGTGCGTGGATGTTCATAATGTTGATGTAATGTGTACCTTTTGTACGTACATGCCAGATTATCATTGCCAAATTGGAAATATGAGTATTTTGGAGTGCGAGTGTGTATTAGCGTGGTTAAACAGGATCAGATGGGTCCTGCCGTGTTGTTAGGACTGATCCCCAGTGCCACCTTGGCCTCCTCCGATCGCTTCTCTACAATGTGAGTATAGTTCGATTCATGAACGATGACTCTTATGAGCCAGACATTTTTAGTGAATCAAAAGCACACAGCGTAACTAGTGTAGTTTGATTTACAAACAAAGGACTCGTAAGATCCGGTTCTTTTAGTGAATCAGAAACATATAGTGCAACCAGTGCAGCTCTATTTACAATCAAATTACTTTTTTGAGTTGGTTCATTTTAGTGAATCAAAAAAAGCTACAGCACAGTGTAGCTAGATTCACAAAGAAATGACTCTTATGAGTCAGTTTTTTCAATGAATCAAAAAATGTACACCATAAACAGTTTAGCTCGATTCATAAATAAATGACTCTTAGGAGTTGATTCTTTTTAGTCAGTCTAGTTACACATTATTTTGATAGTCCACTTTAGACGTTCTACTAACTATAAATAACTTTGTAACTACTGTCAACTACATGTCAACTAATTTTCATTAATTTGCATCTATGTCTACTAACTCTCAGAGTAGAATGTTAGGGTAGGTTTAGGGTTAGTAGAATAAGTTGACATATACTTGCAAAGTTTCATATAGTCAGTATGTTGTATGTTGTGGACCCATCAAAATAAAGTGTTAGAAGATATTAAACAGACAGTCTACTAATGACTTCTAGTTGACATGTAGTTGCAAAGTTACTTAATGTTAGTAGAATGTCTAAAGTTGACTATCGAAATAAAGTGTTACCATTAATCTAAAAATGAACAGCGCAACCAGTCTAGCTCAATTTGAACCAATTAATTTCAGTAAATCGAAAACTAACAGCATGACCTGTCTAGCTCAATTCACAAATAAATGACTCTTATGAACCAATTCATTTTAGTATCAAAAACATAGGCTAGCCTGACCAGTCCATCTAGATTCCCAAACAAATGACTGATCCCCAGTGCCACCCGGACCTCCTCCGAATGCTGCTCTTGTGAAATCAGATGAGCCCCTGCATCCCTTCCAGTGACTCCCTTTGCCAGAAACCTGGGAAGCAGGAGGGTAAGTGTGTGTGTGGGTGGTGAGATATGACCTGGGAGTGTGTGTGTGTGTGTGCGCGTCTGGCAGTGAGTTTCTGTACATGTGGCAGTGCGAGTGGTTGGCTAACCCACTCGTGAGTGCCAGCTCGCTAGGAGAGCGGTCCATCAGTCACACATCCTCTCTGTAATCTCGCCCTGCCCAACATCCAACCAGCCTGTTGGGACTCTGCGTATCATAAAACATTCTTGAGCTGTTTTCCGGTACTTTACGTGCTTCTCTGCCAGGCTCTTTCTCTCAGAAAAGTGCCCTGTGTGTCTTCCCTCGCAAACCCTCCCCGTTCCCACCAGCTGTGGAGTGAAACCAGCTGACTCTGCAAAGGAGTGGGCGCCCAGGGGTATGATGGGAGAGGCATACCAGCTCCGGTCTCACCACATTATACAAGACCCACTGCCAGAGCCTGCTATCAGCGCCCTGAGACATTCATCACAAATGGATTTTTTTTTTTACCCATATTATTCTGTTTCCAGAAAAGAGATGCCAGTTAATTTGGTCGATTTCCACAGGAAGAGCCCAAGGGCTGGTTCACCTGCCGATGTTCTGCAACACTTATATTTTGAGGTATTCAGAAGTGCCAACAACTTATTCAGCTGATTTTTAATGCTTCGGTTTAATTAATGATGCTTGCTAAGGCTCATTTGGATTTGAAATTCAAGTATTAAATATTGTAACCAAATATGAATGATGATTCATCAAATCATTCAGCTTGTTTTGGAGAGGGGAACTATTACTTTATGACAGCATTTCCCAAACTGGGATTTGATAGTTGATGAAAAGCTAATAATTGTCATAAAAATAAAAAAGCAATAAATAACTTTAAAACAAAAACAATCAATATAAAATAGATATTTTATTTATTTACCTGCATGTAATGTGGCTATTAACCAACTTCAGAAAACTATGAATATGCAAATGTGTTGTTAAATTAATCATCAGTATAATTAACTCCAAAAATCTTAAGATTTCAGGAAAAAAGTTTGAGAATCCTTGCTTTATGCAGCAATCAGATATCCTTTTTGTTTGATAGGTGACAAAAAAAAAGGATAAATGTGATATAAAGGCATCAGAAAATCATACAGACTTGAAAGTTTGCTGTTTTTAATGCATCTATTCAGAATAGTCTAGAAACTGCTTCGCAACACACTAAAACCACTAAGAAAGCCTTGGCAGTCGCATAGCAAAACCCTGACAACCAACCTGGCAATAGTTTCTTAAAACAATTTGTTTAGTTTGTTATTCTGCTGTATATCGAGGTCTGTGTGAATATTTAATGCAAGCAATCCAGTACATTTCTTTCTGGGCTTTTTGCTACTTTTTAATGAGAACGCACTGGAAATTGGGAGAGAGAGAGTGAGGGAATGGGATCAGGATGCAACGCCAGGTCAGATGTTCAAACACTGAACTTGCATCTCTTGAATGAGCGCTATAGCCCATGTTTATAGTTTGTGCACTTAGGGTAAACGTACCTATTAAGCTCACCAAAATCTACATTGAGACATTTTTAGTGCACAAGATATTGGTTTCAGTAATTTAATTTTTAGGTTAAAATTAAATATTAATATCAAACACAAAAATATTTAATTGTATTTTAAATGACACAAACATTTCAATTAAGATATACATCATTAAATACAAAGTCTGGCCGTGCTTAATGGGTACATTTTTGTACCCTTTAAGCACACCCCTGTTCCCATTAAGCTCACATCATATTTTATTAAAAATTCTTGCTTATTTTAAGGAAATTTTTTAAAGAATAATTGTAAAAATATATATTTTTTGAAGTTACAAAGACAATCACAAAAAAAAACAGAACACTAAAATCAAGCAACAAGGCGATCAGTTATATATTCATAGTGAAGTATCATTTAAGCACATTGCAGCATCTAGACTAGTCCACTTTCAGCTAACACATTCAAAAAACAAATAAAACAAACCAATAAAACATATAATTCATGGGGATGAACACAGAAAATAGCCTCATTATGAAACGTCATTTTAAATAGATGTCAGCTTATCTATATTCTCTTAAGGCTGGAATACACTACATGATTTTTGCCCCGATTTTCCACAGATTTACAGTCTGGAGAAGTTGATGATAGCTGCCAAAGATCAGAGCCAGTCTGCAGATTTGAGTCAACAGAATCCATAGAAAATCGATTAACTTAACTTAAAGTGACAACCATCAGTTAATATTTAAAGTCTGTTTATGAAGTATTTACATAGACGTTCAATGTGGAAGAGCTTAAAGAGAGCACACTGAGCTTAATTGGAGCAGCAACAATTTGTTATATATTTCATGTAATATTTATTAAAATGACAGGATTTTGCTAAATAAATAGTCTAGGTCATGTATAAAGTTCATACATATTTTAATATGTATATATATTTATAGTCCCCTCCATAAGTATTGGAACAGAAAAGACAAAATTTATCTGTTGGCTGTGGAGTCAAGACATTTGCAAATATGATTAAAAGATGAATATGAGACAAAACTACAGAAGGTCACATTTTATTATTAGCCGTTTCAACACACATGTTTTTCCAAATAAAAAGAACAGCACTTTTAGAGTTCATCCCACTCATTGATGTGAGCATAAGTATTGGGACAGTTGAACATAAGGCAGATATAAAAGATTAAAAGCTATTATTTAGTTGCAGATCCCTTGCAGATCACCCCAGCTTTCTGGAAGTTGTTGGTGATTTTACAGACACGTCTTTTAGGGTTCATTTTCACAGCTTTTATGATTTGTCTGTCATCAAACAATGAAGCACAATTGTTAGTTTATCTAAAGTCATTTTTGTTTATTAGTATGGTTGAACTGGATCATCAAAGGTCAGCAGCAAAGACATTGGTTAATAAAATGGGATTAGATACATTTGTGTTGTTTAACATATTTAATTAGGCCTATTGCAGGTTTGCGTCACATTCTGAGTTTGCATCTCACTGTTTTAATTCATTTGTTTTTTGCGAGTGGGATGAATTAATGCACATTCACATTTAGTCTAGAACTACAGTAACAGCATGTTCAGCGCACTGTCAGTCAGTAAATGGGAAAAAAGTAACTGGCGTTTAATAAAAATTTTATAAAAAAAATTTGAAAAAACAATTATGAATTTTTTTAACAATAGGCATTAGGGGTGCAACTGATCATAGATCCGTCATCCGTATGGACCAGTCCCCACGGTTCGGCACGCATGTGATTCGCGGATTAACTGTTAAATTTAACCATCATAGAGTAAAAGTTTATAATTTGCATGTGTTTTGTCTAGCTAAAGTCGAATCGGGACTTGCGACTGATTCTGCTTTTACGCGCTGCTGGCAGATGCATTGGGTAGCGCCGCTTCACATTTTTGTAGTATTTGATTTTTGCAGTTTCGCCTGCCCTGTAATTTAAAAACTGCGCCTAATATGGGCCCTGATAGCACAAGTACATCTCGGAGACGTCTATTTGACATCTTATCCTATTTACATCTGCAAGACGTATTTTTTAGAGTGTTTGCTCATCTGCAATACGTCTATAGGATGTTTCATTTTAGATGTCAAATAGACGTATATTAGATGTCTTTAAGATGTTTATGATTTAGAATGTATGTAAAACTGACATCTGAAAGACGTCTATCAGATGTTTGTAGACAGCAGATGCTTTCCAGATCAAGAGATCTTTAACAGACATCTTGCAGACGTGCGTGTGCTATCTGGCGTCCCTCGCTTCCGCGATCGGCCCACTACTCGACCGGCCCACCTGGAATGTCCCGGTACTCCCGATTGCCAGTACATCCCACACACAAAGTTATGTTAAAATACCCGTTTTGGCAACTATTCTGGTAAACACAGTCGGTTATGTCTTAAGTTAACGTATACAACTGAGAAAGAAACCGGATGTGTGACAGTATTAGGTCCGTGCATTTAGTCTTAAAGAGACAGCAGCCTATAATACCTGATAATATAATCAAACAACACCACAGCATTAACAAAGATTCATTTGTATTTAACTTAAGCCCGACTCACACTGTGCGATTTTGGCCACGATTTGGTCGTCTGAGACAAATTTAGAAAATCCTAAAAGATTTCTATAATCCTAGGCTAAAATCGGTTGTCTAGATCACTGGTTTGACATGTTCACCGACAGCCGATTAATGGCCGTTGCGATCAATTTTTTCCTCCGATTAAATTCTGGCAGTGTCAGAAGATTTCAGACTTTCCTGCAGTGTAACATCTCCTACAACGACCGTCAAACCAAGAATCAATAGGAGCACTGAACTTGATGACGCAATTAGCGCGACAACTTCAAACCATTCATTATTTGTAAAAACAATATATGTACAAAGTAAAGTTTACTTAAAGTTTATTTATTAAGGGGCAGGATGTTTAAACTCGAATAACAAAATTACCTCAAGTTCGCTCTGTAGAACTGGAAGTCCATAAAGTCCTCTTTTGCCCAGCCATGACTTGCTCCACACACGTCGTCTTTTTCGTTTTTTTTTTTTTAACATCAAGGCATGTAATTAATAAAACTAACGCTATAAGTTGCTGTTGTTTGCTAGCTACCATTATAGCGAGAGAACGCGGGTCACGTATTGATGACGTAAAACTCCAGACAACTCTTCTTGAGTACTTTACTTTACTTACTTATGTCATTTAGCAGACGCTTTTGTCCAAAGCGACTTACAAATAAGAAAAAGTAACTAAAACTAAAAAGTTACAACTCTATAAATACTATATACCCACATATTTAAGAAAATAAAGAAATTAAATAAAATTGACACGTCCGTTTTTATCGCGTCTTGACTGTCGTACAGTCTGACATTAAGACAACTGACATCCTACAGTCTGACATGGGGATCATGTTCGTACAGTGTGACAAGCAACAATCGCAAAAGACTATTAAAAATTGCACAGTGTGAGCCCGGCTTTATGCAGTAAGCATTACTGTGTTGTTTTACACTTAATTTTTACATTTCTGTAGTAGGCTTGTAATTGAATTGTTCTTGTTTTATTATTGACTTTAGATAAGCTAGTAGATTCTGCTGGGGTATAGAAGTACTTAAAGTAAGCTTTTAGTACTTAATGAAAAGCAAACTTTTTTTTTTTTTGCTGATCCGAAAAATGAACTGATCCGTGACTCAAAATCCGTAGTATGATCCGAACCATGAGTTTTGTGATCCGTTGCACCACTCATTGACATGATTTGAACCCAGTTTTCATTGCATGCCATATTTCCCTGTATGTATGATGATATATAAATAAATAAATGTAATATATTTGAAAAAAAAAAATTTATATAGAATTTGAATCCAGGTCTCCTAAAAAAATGTTGTTCTTTGTTTATGTTGTATGTTGCTTTTGTTGCTAAGTCACTGGTGTAAACAGATGAAAAGCAGTTGAATGTGCATCAGCAACTATTGGCACAATGTGAAATAAATTAAGTAATAAGAACAACTCCTCCTCAGCACTAATAGTACCATCTAAATGCCTTTGACCAGACTTGATTATATTTACTATCAAGTGTTATTTGCACAGTGTGTTAATTCTTGCAATTGCTGCTTTATTTCTTATATTTGCTGTATTATCACTGTGACAAAAGGGGACCTCCAAAATGGCTGTTGCCCCGGGGCCTTGCAGCACCATAATCCGCCCGTCCTTTTTCTTCCCCTCTCTCATCCTTCTCTGTCATAGTGCAGTCGTGTCCCTGGGAAGGTCTTCGTCTCAAATCTCTATAAGATTAAGTCATGGATGAGTGTTGAGGGAAAACGCTGACCTCTCATCCTCCCTCATGCTCTGTCTTGTATTTTTCAGTCCCGTCTTCTTCTTCCTCGTCTCCCTCATCTCCTTTTGCTCCTTTATCCTTGCCCTCTTGTTTGCCCCCAAGCCTCATAGATTGTAATAATAAGAACAACGATAATAACGGCGGCGGTGGCCTCAGTGGTGATGTAAAGAAACACAATATAACAATAGCAAACACACTCCGCAGCCAATAACCAGCGACTGACCTCAGCACTGATAGTGTGTGTGTGTTCGAGGGGAGCGCGAGGTTGCTGGCATGCTGTATATACGGTCACTTCCTCCCCAGTTTAAACAGAGCAGGCTGTGCTGGCAGCCTCCTCTCTCTCCTCCAAATGGTTTGCATCATGTTTGAACCCCCTTGCCACTGCGCCCCCTCTCTCTCTCCATTTCTTTCTCTTCCTCTCTTCCTCTCCCCATAAATCATAAAATATCTCAGACTTTATGTGAATCTGAAAAAGGGTGAAAGAGAGAAGAGGAAGAGACCTTTTTTCTTTCTTCGCTGAAGGGGCATAAGAAAAAGTCATAAAGTGGCTGGCGGATCTATTTCCATCTGTATGTCCCCAGCGAACAGGGCTCTCTGGTATACCTGCTCTGGTCCTTTTCTCTCCTCAGCACATACACATTCATGCACTACATCATTTAGGACATAAGATCCATTTGTGTTGTTAACATAATTACCTTCTTTTTTCATTTTTTTTTCTTTTTTAAGACGTTCTGGATAGATACAGCAGAGAGAGAGAGACAGGAAATGAAAGGGAAAAAGGAGTAGGGTCGGGACAACACTCAAAACTGGTAACCTGTGGTAACTACTGCACCGCAGATCTGGCATACACTACGTACACTTACCACAGTTAAACCACATCTTAATCAGGTGCAGCTCAACAGGATAGCAGCTAAAAGTATTTTTTCAGGTCACACTGAAAGTGAAAATGCCACGTAATGTGGCACAATAACAGCCAATCAAAAGTTATTTGATGGTTGTGTCTGAAAGTATTGTGGTTGGTACTAAGTTCTTACTTTGAGACCTTCATAAAGAATTGATTAGATTTACGATTATATGTAATGATTATAATGATTAATGATTATTTCTTTACAATGGCATCTGCCATGGGTTGGGATATATTAGGCAATAAGTAAATGGTCTGTTCTTGAATTTTATGTGTTGGAAGCTAGGAAAATGGGCAAGAGAAAATATCTGAGTGACTTTGACAAGGGCCAAATAGTGATGGCTAGATGACTGGGTAAGAGTAACTAAAGTGGTGCAAGGAAGGACAACCAGTGAATCAGCGTCACGGTCATGGGTGGCCTATAGGAGTTTTCACACAGCGTAGTTCAAAGAACTCATCTCTAGGAACTATCCAGCATGGTGGTTCCTAGAGAATCAATTTTCCCCGCAGGCTGTTTTCTGGGTTGCATTCGCACCGGCAGCAGAAACTCTGAAGCGGCCAACAGCAACGCCTTTATTTGTGGCATTTACAAATGTCAAACAACCGGTGAATGGAGGACGCCGTGTTGTGTGTCGTGGGTTTCGTGATAACAAAGATATAATGTAAACGCACCATTTACGTGACTGAAAGAGCATGAAAGTCTCCTATGACAACCTGCTGTGTTATCATTGAGACTGAGAAAAGAACACACTACAGAAAATAAATAAAAGGTAAATGCTGTTATCGATGTTTGTGGAGTAAATATTTTTACACCAGGTAGCCAGTGTTTTGTATGCGTTTGGCCAATCAGTGTACACTAATATCACTGATAGTTCCTATATACCTGTTTTAGACCCTACTCTGAAGTAGGAGCTAATTTAGTTCCCCCAAACGGAGTTCCTAGAACTAAAACTATTCCTAGTTCCTGTGGTGCGAACACGCCAAAAAGTGAAAAGGAACCTATGAAAAGGTTCCTCTGGTACGAAAGCCCCTAATGGCCTACAATGGGCAGGTGAGCGTCAGAACCAACGTTATCTCACAACCAATTCGTACGTATTTTACGAGGTGGCTAATTCGTACAAATTCGTACGACCTCACTCGTATGATTTTGTACGATTTGTCTAAACCCCAGTGATGGGTAGGTTTAGGGGCAAGGTTAGGTGTAGGTCATTTGTATAAATTCATACAAATTTTGCAACTCGTAAAATACATACGATTTAGCAAAAATCATATGAATTTGTATGAGTGAGGTTGTACAAATTTGTACAAATTGCTGTGAGATCGGGCTGTCATACTGGAAGAAGGTTGGCTGGTTTGATGAATCACTGTTTCTTTTAGATCAGGTGGATGGCCGGGGGGGTGTGCATTGTTTTATGCTCTGGGCAATGTTCTGCTGGGAAACCTTGGGTGCTGGTATGTATGTGGATGTTACTTTGACACACACCACCTACCTAAGATGCAAACCACATACACCAAGGGTATCCAGTCCTGCTCCTGGAGGGCCACTGTCCTGTAGAGTTTAGCATCAACCCTGATTAAACACACCTGAACAGCCAATCAAGGTGTTACTAGGCATGTTGAGTCAATTTGGAGTTAAATTCTGCAGGACAGTGGCCTTCCAGGACCGAGTTTGGGCACCCCTGACTTAAAGGATCTGCTGCTAATGTCTTGTTGCCAAAGACCACAGAACACATTCAGAGGTTTTGTGGAGCCCATGTCTGTTTGGGCAGCACAAGGGGGACCTACGCCATATTAGGCAGGTGGTTTTAATGTTGTGGCTGATCAGTGTATAGAAACCAGAAGTAAGTACTTATTTAGATGAAGCACCTACTGGTAGTATGAGATTTTGGATGCAGCCCATGTGTTCACAGCTAGCTGACTGTTGCTAATACATCCTGTTTAATGCCAAACACATGGGTAAAGGAAGAAATTAATACCTTTATTCATGGCATTAAACAATGCACTTGTCACAGATATATATATATATCTGTGTGTATTTTAGAGAGATCAACAGCGGGGAAATGAGTTGAGCCTCTTGGCAGCAAGCATGTCATTTGCTCTGGGTGAGCTGTCACTCTTCTTCCCATGGCTCCACAAGTCCCACGCACTGTTTAGTCATAAAGGGGAATCACTGTAAATCCAGAGGAGGTCCTAATAAATCAGACCAGAGCTACCAGTGATCCTCAGCCAGGCTGGCAGTGCATGTGTATGACTGAGTGCAGCTACATGGGTGGGCATGCATTACTGTCAGCAACAATCTCTGACTCTGGCTTAATGAACAGGGGGAAAGTAGGGACATCCCCACACCCTCCAGCCTTTGGCTTTTTTTCCCCCAATTAGATCATATCAGTTCACCTCAAAGCAACGTCGAGATCCATTTAAAGTGATTTAAGTGTTTTTGAACAGCAAACAGGTGTGTGCAGGTATCACTTTCAGAGTTTATCAGCTACACATTTGCATTCATGCGCCTCCCACGCGGATCGCTGGCTTCTCTGAAAATATTAAACACTTTACAGCAGGCCCGGGATCCATTTGAAATTTTATAAGACCTAAGCATGTTATAGTAATTACTGGTGCAATTTATTAGAATTTGCACTAATATGACTAATTTGTTTTTCTTCCTTTTATTATGTCAATGGAATGTCTTCCTCTTGCGTTCAACCCAGCTGAATGAATGCTTGTGTTTCTGAAAATATACCTGCTCATTTGTATTTCAAAGGTAGTCTGCTGCCCCAAGCATTCGCTCAGCTGACTAAACTTGTTCCTCTCTGGAGATTGATCAGACAGGAGTTTTTTTTATGAGACCTGGAGAGAGAGACACACTGATATCCGCACACTAACCCCAGGGCCTGACCCAGGTGTGACATACAGACAAAAGATTCCCTATAGGTGCGAGGCAGATGACTCAAAATCAGCCGATCAGAGGAAATGTGGGTTAACTGGCTGCTATATTAGAGCTCCACCTCCTCGTATGACTTTATGACCCCTTTTTTAGTTATTACTCTAGATTTCCACCATGCGTGAATGTGTGAAACGTTCTTTTCATTAGTGCCCCTCCCCTCTTGTACTGTCATTTTCATTTCTGCCTCAACGGATCTTGCGGTTCCCACACTACTGTGTTCTGGTAATGAACGGTTTCTCCGTCCCATCCTGCTCCTTTACAGTCATACTTTGTGTTAATGGTCTCTGTCTGTTTTGGGTTATAATGTAGCAGCATAACTGTGGTCAGTGGCTTTTTATGGTGATTATGTGTTTGCTGAGATGGCAAGTCAATCGACAGGCATGCTTTAATTAAGAGAGTAAAAATGGGAGTCTGTGCACTCACAAGTCGGTTGAGTAATTAACGGCAATTACTTGGAAAATCATTAGATATGGATTGTGAGAAAGAGTTTTGCCTGAAAAACTAGGGTCATCCTACAAGAAGTCTCTGAGAAAATGTAATGTTTCATAAATAAAAATGAAGCCTTGATTGCACGTGGTAGCTCTAACGGCTCATAATTTTTGTTAAATAAGTCTCAAATTCTGAAAACCTTGTCATTTTTATAGTTAAATTGTTTTGTTAGTAGCAGTAAATATTTCCATGCAATTTAAATTGCTGTGTGGTGTTTGAGGAAATGTTTGTTTACTAGTACTTGTTAGGGCTTTTTCAAAACTTCAGCAATTGAATTTTCGGGCCTTCCCCCATTCAAGTAAATGGAGCTGTGTGCTTGGCTGGAAGTTGCTGCTCATGATTGAATATGGCCGCTGAGTGAAGTAATTTGTCTTAAAGGACCTTGATGATACCTCAAATTGTGCAACTTTTCGAGGAAAGGTATGCTAGTACATTGCGATGAGACATACTGTTTTGCCTGCCAGATAGAAAATAACTCAAAATTGCTCAAAAGAATACATAAAGACACATATCTAGTTTATCAGGATGTCATAAAAATTTCAAGTGGCTCTTTTGACTTGATATTGTATTTTTTAAGTGTAAGCATCATTAAAGTTTACCATCTAATTTCAAAAGTAAAAAGTTAGTTCAGAAGTATATGGGATGAGTTTGATTGTTTATTTATTTATTTTATGAAAGAAAGTAATGCTTCTATTCAGCAAGAATGCATTAAATTTGATCAAAAGTGACAGTAAAAATATATACACTCTTAAAAATAAAGGTGCTTAAAAGGTTCTTCACAGCATTCCACAAAGAACCATTCAGTCAAAAGATCTTTAAAGAACAATCTCTTTCTTTCTTTTTTATAATCCGAAGAACCTTCTTTCACCACAAAGAGCCTTTTGTGAAACAGAAAGGTTCTGCAGTTGTTAAAGGTTCTTGAACCATTTAGACAAAAAAAGGTTCTTCTATGGCATCGTGAAGCACCTATATTTTTAAGATTTTATAATGCTACAAAAGGTTTCTATTTCAAATATTATAAATATATTAAAGTAGAAAGCAGTTATTTTAAATTGCAATACAATTTTTTTAATTCTTTTTTACTGTATTTTTGATCAAATAAATGGATCCTGGGTGAGCATAAGATACTTCTTTCAGCCTATTAAAGCTCATTCTATGACATAAAAAAATGCACGTGCCTGTGTGTTTCCATATTTAGGTTCTGGTTTCTTAAAAATATCATCATTCTACTAAATATAATACATCACATTAAAAATATATATATATATTTTCTCAGCTATTTTAAAATAGTTCATATAGAACCGACTTTTTAAAAAAAACTATACAAAAAGCCTAATAAAAAAAATAAAAAATTAAGAAAGTTTCCTGTAAGGGTTATGTTTGAGTGTTGCGTCTAAAATTATCATTAGTTCGGTATAAAATCAATTGGTAAAGTCAATAGACATTAAGGTAAAGCTGCTTCTATGATATAAAAACAAATGTATGTGCATATGTGGATTTCCATATGCTCACATGTGTGTGAGAGAACAAGGTGGGGTTAAACTGACTTGCTGGTACTAACCTAACACCCAGTTAACCCTATGGCTAATGGAAGGCTCATGACCCTGAAACCCAATCCAAAAGAGCTCTCACTGTGCCTAATAAACCACTGTTTTTATTGTAGGCAGAGTGCTGGGCATTACATGTGGCCTTAATATAGGACAGCGGTCCACCCGCACTGAGAGATGAAAGGAAACCAACCCTCCGTTTAACACCAGTGATATACGATTCGTCAAACAAGGGCTGTGATATTCCACATGCTTTTATTTACTCATCTGCAAGTGCATTAAAGCAGGGTTGTGAAATATTTTGATTGCTGTTTCCTGCTTTATCAAAGTCCAAAAATGCACAGGAAATAACACATTGACCAATAGCTTTTCAGAGAGAAATAGCCCTGACTAAAACAATTACGCCAAATACGGCCCTGTAAATAATTAGTATGTCTGTGTTTTTGGCGTTACACCAGCTCAGCTGGTTTCATTGCAGGATCTCAGAAATGCAGCTTGAAATCAAACGCAGGTTATCACGGGTAACGTTGCAAATGTGCACACGAGCCTGCATAGAAATGCTGGACTCATATGGAGATGGTTATCGACCATAACTTCCTGGTTCTCCTTAGTTATCTTATTGGACATTTGCTGATGTGCAGTTTCTCTATATAATAACAGATGGAGGTGATAGGCGGTTCTGAGGAGGGCGAGACAGGGGCCTGTTTGTACTGAGGTGAGGGCTGTGATGGGTGATGACTGTGGCAGTGTGTCTTCTCAAGCTCTTCTCACTCGAACTCCCTTGTGACCGGCAGCACGGCACTCCCAGTGCTCTCACCAGTAAGTCATGAGGTTAGGTCATGTCCCCACACACCAGCTGTTTATTATTCTGCTTTCACTCACTCTGGAGGGAATTCACACAGACTGAACTGCACCCACCGATAGTGTCATTTCTGCTCAATGCGGTTTTAGCACCCAAATCGCAAGTTGGCGGTGCAAACAATACAGCAAAATTTTGTTTACCACCTGTTTTCTAGTAAAATAACACTTTTGAAAAATAAGGTCTAACAGGCCTTGTTTTCATACATTTATTTAAATTCGTATTAACAAATAAATTCAATATGATATATTATTAATATTAAAAAATTAAATACCAACAATGCAAAATTATTATTATTAATATTATTGTTTTGATGTTATTAATACTACTACTACTACTAATAGTAGTAATCATAATAATAATAAAACAATATTAATATTGTATAATATTAAACAATAATAATTTAGCTATTTTCACATTATTATTTAAAGGGGTCATATGACGTTGCTAAAAAGAACATTATTTGAAAGTGAAAGTGACGTGACATGTGGCCAAGTATGGTAACACATCTGAAACACATCTATTGTTACAAAGCTCATTGTGTTGAGAAGCGAGGCGTGCTCTGATTGGCCAGCTATCCGGTGTGTTATGATTGGCCGAATACCTCAAGTGTGTGACGGAAATGTTACGCCCATCACCGTATTGTGATGGCGTTTCCCGGGCACAACGAGACTAAAACAATGAAACCCATTACAAATAAGGCATTTGTTGCATCCAGTGGGGACATAATTACTGATTATAATGACTTATACTGTCTTTTTACGCGTCACGTTGCATCGTGCCGCGTAAGCATTACCATGTCTGCATTTGTGATCGGAGAAACAACAAACAACAAGCGCTACTTTACACTGCTCAAAACTCGCGTTTGAATCGTCAGTTGCAAAAACGTACTTACAGGCAGTGAGTCAGAAGCGCCAGACTGTCCTTGCAAAGTTGGAAGTGCCCCACTTTATAGAAACAGCCTTTGTGCAAGCCTGCAAGCAAGGCTACTCTCCTGTCAGGTCCAGGAAATAGTCCTCCGTAAATTGTGCCACACACAATCTAATATTTGGGTTGAACTGTTCTGGAACAGTGTTGTAAATACAACTTAACCACTGATTTATAGTTGTGTCCTCTTTTGGAAGCCCAAACAAAGTAGTTTCGCTTTCACAACGAAACACAGCATCTCCACGACATGGCGCCGGCAGCAGCAACAATACTACAGCGAGAATAAAAATCACGCCCCCTTTCTTTGCATAAACATTTGGACGGTGTTATGAAAATCTCCCCACACCATGATGTAGACATGTGGGGGCGTGTTTGAATGAGGCGTTTTAGATGGGCGTGGCAGAGTCTTACCTTTTATAAAGAATATCTCTTTGGCTTTGAGACTTTAGGGATCTTATCTATGCACAAACAGCTTGTAACACTCCAAAGAGAAAGGAAAACTTGAAATCGCATCATATGACCCCTTTAATTTAAAAAGACTTTTGTAATACATTGCAGTATGCTTTATTGCCATGACAAAAATTTAAATTAAATTGAAAACAAAAAACCGTGTTGCAACTATCAAGTAATATTAACAAGTCAATTAAAAATATCAGTAATGGAAAATAGGTTTTTAAATATTTCAGTAAATATTATTGTTGTTGTTGTTGTTGTTATTGTACAAATATGTTGTTATTAATTTGAATTGACTATTATCTATTTTACTATTATTATCATTATTATTATTATTATACAGTATTCATTATTTTATTGAATATTATTATTAATTGAAATAACAGTTTAGAGTAAACTAAGAAAGCTGTAACAAATTGAAACCAAAAAATTTTATTAAAATAACTATACAAATATTTATTACTAATAAAATAAATTAAAAGGCCTAATATTAATTGAAGATAAACAAAATGTCCAGTGGATGTGAATGAGCCAAAAATGGTCAAATTGAGCTTAAATATAGCGTTAAAGAGAGATTGAAGTCATATTACTCACATATGACTACACTCTTTCTCTAGATGTGGCAGAACACTAACATTGACTGATTATACTGCTTTGTTTTCCTACTGTATGACCAACAGCGCATGTATATCTGTGTTTGTTGTTGTTTGTCTTTGTGTTTGTGTACGTATGTGCATGTTTACGCGTGTGTAGGGCGATGTTGGGTTCAGGTCACAGACAGCATCCTGCAGTACTGGTCTGGCTTCAGTGTGGTTACAGGTGCTTCACATTACTGCTCGTAAAACTCAGTGAGAGGGAAAAATTACTGCCACTATTTGTTTGGGAGGGAAAGAGTGAGCCGGGATCTGGGGAGTTCTCTGTATATGCATGGAGTATTGACATTTTAATTCACGATCTCTCTTTCTCTGTCTGTTGAATGCTTTAGCGATGCATTCCAGAGCAGTGCCCATACTGTTTTTGAATCAGATTTAGGTATCGCTCCAAAAGGGAAGAATGTAACTGTTTTTAGTGTGTGTGTGTGTGTATGTGTGTTTGTGTCGGTGTTGTTTTTAATGCCCGCTGGACCCGTTCCATTCTTCAGAGTGAAGGTCACAAGGTCTGCGGGTCGTGGAGAGGTGAGAGCGGAGAGAGGAAGCAGGCTTAATCTGTAAGAGACTGGCAGTTTCCTGTCTGGAGAGCATGGCACAGAGAGCTGTCTGTCCCATCTGACGGCCCCGCGCTCACCCTGCTTGCGCTCTGAGCGTAATTCAATAAAAACCTGACATCTCCCTCTGACCTCCATGAGTCAAACTCCAACTGCACTCACCAGCCCATGAACCACAAGAACACTGACTCACACCTTCTCATCAGGCCTGCTTGCAACAGAGCCACTGATGCCTATTCAGAACTGTAAAACTGCGATGAGCCCACTCGGGCTGTACACCACAGACATTCATACTGATACCAAAAAGAAAGACATTAAAGGGATAGTTCAACCAAAATGAAAATTCTGTCATTACTTACTCACCCTCATGTCATTTTAAACCCATAAGACCTTTGTTCATCTTCGGAGCACAAATTAAAATATTTTTCATGAAATCTGAGACGCTCCATAGACAGCACCACAACTACCAGGTTCAAAGCCCTGAAAGGTAGTAAGGACATCGTTAAAATAGTCCATGTCTCATCAGCGGTTCGACTGTAAATTTATAAAGTTACAAGAATACTTTTTGTGCAGAAAGTAAACAAAAATAACGACTGATGGTGTGTTAAAAAAGTTTTATAATATGCCATATATCAAAAACTAAAATTAATTTGTGGCCATTTTTCAGTGTCTTTAGTTCTTTTAGTGTTGTTATAGTTGTTGTCCCTATTTTTTTTTTCTATTATGTTTTCAGCTTAGTTTATTTCACATCAATTTTCACTGTATGATTGTTCATTTTAGGTACATTTTCAGTTAAGCTTTTCATTTTTCAGTGGTGTTGGCAAAGTGTATGCACTAATTCACATACTTAAAAAATATTTAATGGCATTGATAATTAATTAATTTTTGACATTTTGATGGCGGCGTTTCTATTTTGTTTTCTATTTTGTTTATTTTACAGTAGAATTCACTGTATTATTGCTATTTTTATTTTTTTATTTTTGTAGTTTCAGGTTGTTGTTGTTTTCTTTTAGTTTTCTTTTAGTTTTAGTAATTTCAAGATGCCAAATAGATTTAAACGGGTGTGTTGTAAAAGTGTTTTTTAAATATATACATTAGATGTTTAATATATTATACTATACAATCATATATTTAATATTCTATTCTACAAAAACTAAACTTTTATTTTTTTATTTAGTTTTTTCATTGAATTGTTATTGGGTGTTTTATTATTATTTTGTTTCATTTAACAGAAATATTTTCATATAGTTTTATTTTATTTTATTATATTAATAAATAATATTTTATTTTATTATTTTAAGATATTCACACTTGTCTCATCTCTCAATTCCATTTTTGTCTTGGTCCCCATTCCGCCTGTACCATCTCTATCTCAGTACCTGTCTCAACTCTGTCCTGGTCTTATTTCTTTCTCAGTCCCATTTCTATTTCAGTCTCATCTTTATCTCAACCCCAGTGCTGGTCTCATCTCTGTTTTTTAGAATCAATTTAGAGACAAAAAACACAAGACAAAACTCCTTAAATTAGATAAACGTGTTCGTTTTCCCACATAATCTTTAGGAAATTATGTTTAAAATGAATTGGCTTGCTGTACACTGATGAGGGGCTCAATGAAGCAGCTTCAACTCGAGCGCTGACATACCCTCACAGAGTCTTAATATAGGATGATTACAAAGGGCAAGGAATCTAAGATGAAGGTGGAGATTGGGGAGGTGGAGGCATGCTGGAACAGTTGAGACTGAAGAGAGGTAAGTAACTGCTTATATATTCTGGCTGTTGGTTTAAAAATTAGATGGGCTCGCTTCTCCCTAACTTATGATTAGGAACTTAATTTAAATACAGCATGATCTGTATCTTTTAGGTCTGCTGAATACAGGTATTGCATAAGTCACCTGCTCCTCCTCACTGCTTCAGCAGATCTCAGCTGTAAATAGATTCTTTGTTTTCCAGACTCCTCTGCACTGCTTATCCTGTGTGTTTATTTCAAAGCACTGATCTGATCCAATCCGCAGTCAGTACCAGCACTAGCAGCTGATAACACATCTGTCTCTGTTACCCCTGACCTGCACAGCTGCTTTAGAGCTTAAGTGGAGTGGCACACGGCTCCGGCTCTCTGTAATGATTGGGGCGCTGGGTAAAATTATGAGATCAGAGTGGTTTACTGTTACACTTACATCACGTAAAACAGGAGAAACACAACGGTCAGCCAGCCATTGTTTAGTTTGACCCGTGTTGATGATCAGTGTGGTAATCCGCTGGCAGAATAGAGGAAAACTGGCAGAGCCGTCTTATAGAAGGCCAGAGGCTATGCATAAACACACAAATTTAGTCATCTCTGGCTTCTCCCATCTCATTAACAGCGGTTTTTAGAGGTCCACAGCTCTCACGTTGTTTATGGGGTTTATTTGCAGGGCAGGATTTGACAAAGTAGCACTAAATGCATAAATCAAGCACACAATAAATGGCAAATCTTGGATAAAGTGTAGTCAATCTGAGCGCCAGTATTTCACTATAATTTGGGGATAAATGTATCCCCAGAAGCTATAGCTAAATCTAAAAAAAAATGAAAGAGATATATATAAAAAGTTTTCTTTTATGGAAAGGGTTGTGATTTGAGTTACTCAATAGTACTTTATTGTATATAAAAACTAAAAACTATTTATTGTATATAAAAACTATAGACTATATGACTATATTTTGTTCCTAAGTAATAATCTGATTGTAGATGTAGATAATCTGATTGCTTCTATGTGCCTGCTGCAGGTGGCTGGTGAAGTGAGCCGTGATCAACGCAAGGTTTCTTGCAGGCCCGTGTGGACAGGAGGAGCCGCTGCTGGCCTTCAGGACTGGAAAGTATGCACTCCGTGGCCACAGTCCCACCTCTCAGCCTGGGAACGGAAGCAGGGAGTCGCAGGGGAAAACAAGCAGACAATCAGGTAGAGGCGAAAGAAAAATAAGGAGTCAAATAATTATCTTTTGTGCAGTTTTATTTATTGTCCTTTTATTTTACTCTTTTATTTATTTCCTATACCTACTCGCTATTTATGCAACCATAGCTACACCTGTGAAACTTGGCTGGCTTTTGTTCTTAAGGAGATGGAGAGAGAGAAAGAATATTTCTAGGCCGAAGACATATATTCATATATATATGTATTAAAAGTCGACAATGTAAATTACCATTCACAATCTGTTTTGCTTCCAAAATACGACACATTTCTTGATGAAACAGAGTATTCAACTAGGAAAAGCATTGATTTTATTCAAGGGTGATGAAAAGGGTCACACTTTATTTTAAGGTCCAATTTTTGCTATTAACACATCATTAACTACAACATTTGCCTCAATAAACTATAGGATCTAATAGGATCTGTTTTGCTGCTTATTAATAGTTAGTAAGGTAGTTGTTAAATTCAAGTATTGGGTGGGATTAGGGATGTAGAATATGGTCATGCAGAATATGTGCTTTATAAGTACTAATAAACAGCCAATATTTTAATAATAGGCATGCTAATAAGCAACTAATTAATAATGAGAATTGTTCCCTATACTAAAGTGTTACCATGAAAAGCTATTTTAGAGAAAGAGAAAAGGTTTTCAGAAAAAGTTATTTTGATTACGAAGATATTTTTAGTGTGGACTTGATGAATCGTTGACAATAATAGTTACATTTTTTTATTAATATATACTACACATATACAGTATAGCAATCAAAAGCTATTACTTCAGACTTCAGTGTCACATGATCCTCCAGAAATCATTTTGATATGCTTTTTGTTATCATTTGATATGCTTTTTGAAACATTTGTTATCCATGTAGAAAACGGTTGTGCTGCTTAATATTTTTTGGAAACTGTGATGCATTTGGATTCTTTCATCAATATAAAGTTCAAAAGAACAGCATTTATTTGAATTAGAATTCTTTTGTAACATTATAAATCTCGTTACTGTCACTTTTGACTAATTTAATGCATTCTTGTGGAATAAAAGTGTTTAATTCATTAAAAAATCTTACTGACCTCAACTTTTGAACATTACTTAAGATTATTCATTTTTATATTGAGGTTTAATAAACAATAGAAGTCTGTGGTGTGTGTGTGTGTGTGTGTGTGTGTGTGGCTGGGTTGATGTGGGTTGGTTAGAGAAACCCAATCCTACATCAGCATGTGTTTGTACACCGTGCGTGTGAGAGAGAAAGTGTCGCTGTGTGTGTTTAGGTAAGGACAGTGGCCAGCAGGGGACAGGGTGGGTTCAGGACAGGGGAAGAATGAAGAGAAGGAGATCAGGGTATTCATTTTCCACAAGGGGCGTCCTGCTGTCCTGCAGGTATAGTGTGTGTAAGTAGGGGGCACCGACCCCATACCCTTCTCCTTTGCATTTTCTTTCCTTCATTCCCTTTTGAATGCACACACACACATACACACATGGACAAATACACCCCTTTTCTCCTCAGCGCTCTCTCCTCCCACCTCTCTCATTCTTTCAGCAGGAGAATGAATGGTTTTTGGAGTGAATTATGTGTGGCTAAGAGATGAATGAATTGGGTTGTGGGAGTGTGAGAGTGTAGCGAGGAGCTGAAAATCATATAAGAGTTTAACATCAGATCAGGGGACAGCTGTTTCTAATGAGTCTCTCCTAGTTATTTTGTCACAGTCTGTTGAACAATTATGAGGTGAGGAAGGTGGGACAGGAACAGGAGTGCGGCCCATGGTTTTTACTCTCTCTGGTTGCAGGTTTATGAGAGTGATTTGTTTATAAATAAAAAAAATTGGCTAGTCAGTGAATGTCAGTGAGTCAGAAAGAGCTTTATTGCCAAGTGTGTTTACACACACAAGGAATTTGTCTTGGTGTTAGGAGCTTCCAGTACAGATGTACAAACATAGTGCACTAATATGGAAGAGAATAGACATAAATTATAAATAACAACACTAATAAAATTACAAATATACAGAAAAAGAAAAAATTAAAAAATGTCCATAGACAGAACTGTGAATGTGCAAATGTCTTATGTATGGATGAGGGTTTGATGAGTTATTTACAGATGTACAGTACTGGGGTGTGTTATTTGTTGTTCAGGTGGGATGTGGCCTCGGGGAAAACTGTTCTTGTGTCTGGCTGTTCTGATGCTCAGTGATCTGTATCACTGGCCAGAGGGCAACAGTTCAAAGAGAGAGTGAGCTGGGTGTGAGGGGTCCAGAGTGACTTTCTTAGCCCTTTTCCTCACTCTGGAGATATAAAGATCTTGGAGGTTGGGTAGAGGGGCACCGATAATTCTCTCAGCAGTCCTGATTATCCGTTGTAGTCTTCTGATGTCTGTTTTGGTAGCTGAGCCAAACCAAACAGTTATAGATGAACACAGGACAGACTCGATGATGGCAGAATAGAACTGTTTCAGCAGCTCCTGTGGCAGGTTGAACTTCCTTAGCTGGACAAGGAAATACGCGGAGCTTAACTTCCCTCTTTTCCGTCTAAGCGCGTGTTTGACTAGGACCGCTGCCCCTTGTATAGAGTGAGGTGAAATACAAGAGCATGTTGGTTCTTTCTCAACTCCTGTCTTAGTGTGTCTCATCACTGTCTCGGTCCTTGTCTCATCTCTTTCTCAGTTTCACCTCTATTTCTGCTCCATTCTCATCTCTTTTTCAGTGCCAGAAGGGTTTCTGTCTCAGTATCAGTCCCATCTTTCTGTGGCAGTCTCATTTCATCGCATTGTCAGCGTCTCAGTGTTGGACTCATTATTGACTTGGTGCTAGTTTCATTTTCTCTCACTCCCAGTCACATCTGTATCTCTATATATCTGAAGTCACATCTGTATAGCGCCAGTTGGGTTTCTGTCTCAGTGCTAATCTCGTTTCTCTGGGCAAGTTTCATATGTCTCATTTTTGTCTTTCTGGTGTTCTAATTTTGTCTCATTACCAGTGCCAGCTCCATCTCAGTTCCAGTCCCATTTTTCTGGGGCAGTCTGATTTAGTCTTAATGCCAGTCTAATTTTTGTCTCATTTGGTCTCATATTAGGATCAGTGCTAGACTCATTTTTGTTTTGACATTTTTCTGTAGCGGTCTTATTTTGTCTCACAGCCAGTCTTGTTTCTTTCTCAGGGCAGTCTCATTTTCAGCTCAGTGCCAGCAACATCTCTATCTCAGTGATTGTCTCATTTTTATCTCAGTACTAGTCTCATCTTTCTGTGCCAGTCTCATCTGTCTCAGTGCCAGTCCCATTTTTCTGGGGCCGTCTCATTTTGTCTTCTAGTTTTTTCAACTGCTTACACAAAATCTTTACTTGTCACACAATTTCTGAAACCTGACACTCAAACACCAGAATCACACACCAAACCTCCAAAACCATACACTAATTCTCGGCTTTTGACTCAGTTTTCAATTTAATAAAATACATTTTGCAAAACACAACACACAATTCTCTATGTAACACACAAAAATCTAACAGGAAGTATCTTGATTTGCTTTTTCAAACACAACCAATCAAAATGCCACACTAATTCATCAGTGCCTCACACTAACTCATCACATGTGCTTTACTTAACATCAACCAATCATGGCTTTAGAATAGGCCTTAAAATAATCTTTGGAATAATCAACTTTTTCAAAATCATGATTGGTTTCTGTCCAACTACACATGGTTGATGTATTTATTTTCCTTTGTAGTGTAATACTGTATACACATCCACAAATGCTTGCAGTAAAAAAGAAATAGTTTGGTTTCAATATTGCTTTCATGCTTACCGTGAATTTTTCAACATCTCTCTGCCAATTACTTTATAAATTTGTACAGAAATGTACATAGTAGCTCATGAAAGAAGAACTTTAGGTTTTGAATAACTGTGTGTAGGCCTATGTGATATATCCAAAAATATAATCTTATGGCAAAGGTGTTTTCAACGTAAGTCAAATGTTTGTAATGCAGTCTAATTTTTTTCTCATTGGGTTTCTTTTTCTAAACAGCGCTGGACTCATTTTTGTTTTGCCTTCTTTCTGTGGCAGTCTCATTCTATCTCAATGCCAGTTTTGTTTCTGTCTCAGGGCTGGTCTCATTTTGTCTTAGTGCCAGCCACATCTCTATATAAGTGATAGTGTCATCTCTGTCTCAGTGCTAGTCTAATTTTTCTCTGCCGTTCTCCTTCGGTCTCAATCCCAGTCTTGTTTTTGTCTCAGCGCCAGCTCAATCTCTGTCTCAGTCCAAAACTCATAGTCTTGCCTCAGTCCAAGTGGTGAGGAGTTCACTGTCATTCAGCTCTAATGAGCAAAGCAAACATGCCACTTCTGATCAAACTCGGAGAGAGACAGACTCATGCTCTCTGCTAAACCTGAAGGAGCCATTCAAATTTGAAAGCCATTAAAATGAGCCTCATAATGTGTGACTGAGACAGTATGTACAGTAAGGACAGACACTGTAGCTATTGTGTCCTCAAGCCCATCACAGATGTTTAATCAGTCTGCCATAAACAGAATGGACTGAACATGAGACAAATGCTCTCACTGATGACATCAGACCATTCAGTTCATTTATTTGGCTTTTAACTACTTCAAACCTCAGTTAATCAGATATGTTTTATTTATGTGTGCATGATTTTAGGCAGTTAAGCATGCATGCATGTTTGATTTAAAATACTAAACAATGTTTATCTGAATGTGTGTGTGTCTGTGTCTGTGTCTGTGTCTGTGTCTGTGTCTGTGTGTGTGTGTGTGTGTGTGTGTGTAGTAGTGGTCATCCAGTTCAAAAACATCTCAACTGAGCTGACACACCATCCTTCATTAGCATACATGTGTGAAGGCGAGTGTGTGTGTGTGTGTGTGTGGGTGGCCCCAATCAAATCACAAATTGGATTTAAATTTAAATGAAAGTTGAATTGGAAGCAAAAGAAAGGGAATTTATTTGATTACATTTCAAAGAGATTAATAGTCGCACAAGAGGAAATTTTCATTTGTCCAACAAAACAATAAAAACTGCTAGAACAGATCACTTCTAATGTGTTCTGTTTTCAACTTGTGAGCTGAATCATCCATTTTGAAGGTAAATTAAAGAACTCTCTTGTTCTATGGTCCATAAAATGAGTTACAATTCTATTTCAATTAAATTATTTTTCATTCATTAATATCATGTTATGTGGTATGGTGTGACAAGTATTGTACATATGATTTTTATGGGCATTTTATAAAAAAAAAAAGTTACTTAATTTTTTTAAATTATTATTTAATTCCTTTTCTTTATATTGCCATTCAAATTGCCATTCATAATTCAAGTCTGAATGGCGCACAACTCTAGTGTGTGTGTGTGTGTGTGTGTGTGTGTGTGTTTGTGGTACGTGCTTCTGTAACAGTCCCTGGTCTCAAAGGAATTGAACTGATTGAAGAATGGAAGAAAGACAGTGAGAGTGAGAGAGAGAGAGAGGGCGCTGGGGAGGCCGGGCGAGTGGACGTGACATCCCCAGCTGTCCTGTGACATCACTGCACTGGGGACAGGAAGTGCAGGAGTTATTGGGCAGGCCGGGAAAACAGGGGGTGACATCAGAGAGCTGTCTGGGTCACATAGCTTTCCATCTGGATAAACCAGAACGAGACCCCCTCTATTATTGTCTCTCACTCTCCACTCACTCCGTTTTTCTCTTCTTATGTAATTAGAGATATAATGCACTCCATGCCATGTGTTTCCTCATCTCATCTCCTGTAAGATTACCCACAGCTCATTCTTTCAGTCTGCCCCCCTCAGGAGCTCACACACACACACACACACACACCACTGTCTGCCCACTGTCCACCCATACTGCCCACAAACACGCACACACACACACACACACTGCCTGCCATGCATTATGTGCAGCACGCACAGGAAAGCAGATGCTCATTTACTCAGACATGTGACCTCATTCTCAAGCAGACACATGTTTGCACTGACCACACATAGATACATATACACACGTTTACACTCTCTATTTCCCATAACATTAGCACATTTGCACGTTGAGTCTGTCAGTGACAGAAAAATGTACAGCAGAACTGTTCAAGATGTGGGGAGTTTGTCGGCTGATGCAGGACTGACGACTTTTGGAGGAAGATTTTGGTTGATGTTAAACAGCATGACAAGAACCAAATAGCTACATCAGTTACGAAGTCAGTTCCATCATGAGACCCTAAAGTCAACATGAAACAGCTTTCACAACCCGGTTTACCTCCGTAATGCCATATATCTGAGTGAAACAAGATATTCAGTGTGGGAAAAATATGACTGGACTTGATTTCATTGTGGAAGTGGTCTTTATATGAGGAAAATAAGAGGACTTGTCAGTCTTAAAGTATTGCATTACCAAGTATTACAAAGGATTACATTACTATTCTTCAGAATGATGCTGACCAGTGAATTGTTGTGACCAGAAACTTGAATCAAGAAAGTAAATTTGATCAATTTTGATTTCATGTTGACTTTAAAAAGTTTAGGGGGTCATCCAATAAATTAAAATTAATAGAAATATTGCTAGGGATGTACAATATAGGTGCCATATGCGTTTTCAGTTCATATTAGAATTTGAAAAAATATAAAAATATACAGTATATACATATCAGTATTGGAAAATATATTAAACTTACTTAAAGTTAAGTTATCTTTAAAACACTAATAATGTAATAATAGAAAGACAAAATTAACTATTATTAAATTATTAGTATTTTTAAAGATTAATTTGTAATTAGTTTTTAAAATGTTAATGTGAGTGTGAAGAAACCTCAAAATCAATATCCATTTTTTTAATTCTACCTATATGTGATGCCTAAATTCACGTGTAAATATAGTTTTTGTGTGTGTGTGTGTGTGTGTGTGTGCATGTTTATGTGGTTTATGAGGACACAAATTTGTATAATGACATGGGTATGACAGAGGTATTACAATATGAAGGTGGTTTATGAGGACTCTGCCTATGTCCCCGTAATTCAAAAGGCTTAAAAAACATACTAAATTGTGTCTAAAAATGCACAAAGTCTCCTGTGAGGGCTAAGTTTAGGTGTAGGGTGGGTGTAGGGCAATAGCACACACAGTTTGTTCAGTATAAAAACCATTACGCCTGAGAGTCCCCATAAACCACAAAAACCAACATGTGTGTGTGTGTGTGTGTGTGTGTGTGTGTGTGTTATTTTTCGTTTAGACACAATATTTCAGAATTATAATATTGGTAATTTATCATTTTTGATGATAACATGAAAACAGTTATCAGCTTATGGTATCGGTGAGAATTTTAAAATCATTACATCCTTAATTGTTAGTCTTTTAGATATTACTGGAAAATGTTAATAGTTTTATTAATAGTATTAATAAATAGTTTTATGTATATCATGAAACAAATTCATTAAAATATTAGTGCAGTATAGTAAAGAGATATAAAATAATAAAGAGGTGAAAAGATTTGAGTGACAAGAAACAAATAAACTAGTTAAACACAGCCTATAAGATTATGACGACTCACCTCAATCTCACCTGATTAGTCCTTTCAGATTTACATTCTTGGTTAGTTGTATGTACTTTTATGTTTCTGTCATTACAATATTTGCAATCTGTGCCCGTACAGTCGTGTGTGGCAAAGTAGTGGTCATCCAGTTCAAAAACATCTCAACTGAGCTGACACACCATCCTTCATTAGCATACATGTGTGAAGGTGAGTTTGTGTGTGTGTGTGTGTGTGTGAGAGAGAGAGAGAGAGAGATAGAGAGAGAGGTGGCTAGAGATTTCCACATGGCCTGAATCTGAATGTGAAACACATGTTAATGTGTGGGTGGGAGTGTGAGGAGAATATGTGAGGGTATCCATATCTCAGTGTGTGAGAACACCCCACTCTACAATCTGCAGGAATAGTTAATAACGTGTGTGTGTGTGTGTGTCACAGACCTTTTCTCCATCTACATCTTTTCCATTGCACCATCTTCTCACATACTTTGATCCCCATCCGGCTATTCTCCATGCAAATGGTGTTCGGCACCTCATCTATGGGGGTCGACACCACATATGGCCCATAATGCAATGGGATTTGTGAGTTTGACCCCAAAGCTTTTGTTCTGGATTGCGTGCATCTGATTGTCGGTGTTATACCTGAGCATGTTGTCGATTGTTCCTCTTTATTGCGGGATGGATGATGGGAATGTGCGATATGAATTTGAAGGGTGAATGTAAAGAGTGTGTGTCTGGTCTGCGCTGTGTGACTGTATGCGTGGGTTTATGGTGTCTGGCAGAGACTGGTGGTGCTGCAGATGGCAGGAGGTAAGGAGAGGTGTGTGGTTGCATTAATACGGCCTGCAATTCTCGTTAGCACTAATCAAGGGCTTCCTGTACCGAGAGAAGCCTGGGTTCACCTTCCCAAGCCCTGCGAACAGCACACTCTCTGCCTCTCCTTTATACACAAACACACACACACCCACTCTAACTCTCCCCGGGTTACACAGAAACATATGCTGTGTTCGGAATAACATGCTAGCATACTAATCTTATTACTGGTGCAGTATGTAGTGTGTATACCGGACAAAGTATGCAGAATATTTGTTTGCAGGGAATGACCTACTACGGATATCAAGCAGACCTTAAACAGAACGATATATCCCATAAAGCATGGCACTTGAACTTCCATTTCCAGTGCGAGGATTGAAAGAGGCAAAATAACCATTTAAAAATGATAAGATACCCTTCACATGCAGTGTAATGAGGTCACATGACAGCAATTTAGCATGCTAACAGTTCACAGTTTTTGTCATATGATGAAAATGTATTCAATATTTGTCATGTCATATTAACATTAATTTTAGTCTAGTTTATTAACATTAAATTTTATCTTATGTGGTGTAGGCCTACAGGTCTGATTAATCATGCACATATAGTACTCTCGTGAATGGTGGCAGAGACTAACCTGGAAAAGAAGATATGGTTGAATAAAGTTGCTATTTTTGTTTCCTTTGTGCACAAAAATTATTCTTGTAGCTTCATAAAATTAAGGTTGAACCACTAATGTCACATGGACTATTTTAACGATGTCCTTACTATCTTTCTAGGCCTTGAACATGGTAGTTGCGTTGCTGTCTTTGCAGGGACAGAAAGCTGTCGGATTTCATCAAAAATATCTTAATTTGTGTTCCGTCTTTTGGGTTTGGAACAAGAAATTTAATTTTTGGGTGAACTATACCTTTAAGGCAAGATGAATGTACAGAGCATGCACATTGACAAAAATCTCATTGCATTTGTATGATTGACATTTACATTGCCCAATGTATGCACACCTTAACTTTAGGCTTAATGCTGCTACTCACTTACTATTTTTAAGTATAGTATGCAGCGCACAGTGTATAATAATAAGCTAGTATGCCATTCCAAATTTAGCCATTCTCTAACACACACCTCGCTCTAACTGGCTCACTTCCCTTTCTGACTTCCTGGGCCTGTTCCTCCCTCCCCAGTGCGGTGAACTCACCGTGCAGGATTCTTTAGCCGTCTCTTCAACAAGATGAGTTGGAAAATGCAAAACTGTGAGGGAAATCTTTTCCATATTCATGCAGGCTCCCCACCCGCTCCATGTCTGCTGGCCAAGGCAAGGTCTGACCAGGTTGTCCCTGTGTGAACTCCGGCAGAGGTCACGACCTTTGGTCAGAACGGAGAAAGTGGACCACAGAGCACTAATTGAAACAAAAGACCTCTTTACCGTCATCCTGGCACAACAGGGAGGTGCAACTTATAGCCAGTGCACACATCCTGCACTTTCTCACACAATGACTTGGACTCGCTTATAACTGTCGGCCACACAGCTGTGACGTCAAGGCAAATATCTATATCAAAATAACAGCTCCACTGTAAAGAAGAGGGCATGCATCATTAATGCAGTGCACATATAGACTGAAGGGTGAATAAGCTCACCTCTCAGGACGTAAAACAATGACCGTGAGACTGTGAAGTATGTTATTCCAACCTACTCTACGTTTGTATTTTTCTTCCTCACGCTGGACTCTTAAGAAACGCTTGGGTTGAATAGATTAATGTATTTAAGATGTGGAAATCAGGGTTGTGTGCCAGTCAGAACTGAACTGAATTACTTTCAAACTCTAACTGAATTCCTGTATTTGAATTTAAGTAGAAAACAACATGCAGAATTGCTATTCAGTTTGAATTTTTATTAGTTTATTTGTATATGGCCAATATAAAAACATGAAACAAATTTTTAACTTGATGGGTTTATAGGTCAGACAGACAGACTTGGGATTGGATGGATGGATGGATGGATGGGCAGGCAAACAAAAAAGGAAATTGAAATCATCATTATCCTCACCAACTCTCTTCCAGGTTCCCTTGTTTCTCACTCACTCTTTTTCTCTCCTCCCCTTTCTTCCTTTCTGCCCTCTTTAATGCACTTTAATAGTGTGTAGGGAGACACTTTGATTGATAGACTGAGAGAGACAGAGGAGATTTGGTTTAACTGTTTTTTTTTTTTTAATTCCTCACACTTTTGGTTGTACACTGCATGTGTGTATGTGTGAAATCCTTTATTTTTTTGTAAGCTAGCCCCTTTTTTACAGTGCCCTGGGCTTTGCAATGGATAGCTTTCCCCCACCCTCCTGCTCCGAACAGTCACCCCCACCCCCTGTCCTGAAACCCAGCCAGCCCCAGCTGTGTGTCCAGATGTGGGAGAGAAGGAGAGGCAAGGTCCAACAGGGGATGAGGGCCTGAAACAGAAAAGGGCTCCAGAGAGAATGGAGCAAAATGAGAACCAAGACGGAGAGAGAGAGAGAGAGAGAGAGAGAGAGAGAGAAAGAGAGGGAAAAAAATAGGAAGATGGAGAGATGTCAAGGGGAAGTCTGAATTTGTTCCCAGGGTCTTTAAGTAAAAGGTGGACGAGGAATGGAAAGGTGTCACGATGGCTTCCAATTCATCTCCGGACGGTTCCAAATGAGAGGATCAATGACACCAGACTGTGCCTTCTTCAAAAAGTCAGCGCAATCAAGTCTGATCTCATGATCTCAGTGGACTGGAACATGGGCTATCCCAGAGAGCACAGACTTGGCTTAGTCGTATCCATATAGTTGTTCCTGCTTGCCTGTGCAGGTCCTTCCAGGCCGGTCCTGATTTATGAACGGCCTCTGAGCTCTCACTCCATCCTGGAGGCACTCTCTGATTAGAGATGGAGAAGAGAGGGCGAGTGCAAACACTCATGCGTCCACTCACACACCCCAGCATTTGGTTCTAATTACACACGGGGCGACTCCAGGGCCAGGTGTCATCTAGAACACGGAGCTAGATTTACACTTGACATGTTTTATTCACACAGGTTGGTCCTGGCCTGGTAATTGCAACATATTATCTGGGCCGATTCATCAAAGGGAGCAGCCTGCTACAGTAAACTTTTTTAAATGAACGACTCATATGGGTCGCAGACGTGAAAAGTGAAGGGTTTTATTAGCAAAAAAGAGTGAACCAACAAGTACAGTCTAAATGCTTGGGTAAAAGAGGTGTTTGTGAAACGTTTATGCCTTTTTTGAGAAATACTTGGACGTAGCCTCTGTTTTTTCAGAACAAGATTGAGGTTTGATCAGCCATCATTTGGTGGCAGTAATTTAGGTCATGTTTTAGCCATTTTAAAACCAAAATGTGGCACATCAGATGAGAATATCCCTTCTGTTATGCTGGTTAGCCAAGGGCTACCCCTTGCTGATTTAACAGGAGTGTTAATATGTGAAGCCAGTAAACACGCCAGTGGAATCAGAGACTTAAAAACGCTGCCCTGCACTTACTGCACTGAAGGCCTTAATGCACAGCAATGAATTTGCAACTGAGGGGAGATACAGCAATTGTGTTATTTGTACATTTGTGTTTCCGTTTACATTTACATTTAGCAGACGCTTTTATCCAAAGGAACTTACAAATGAGGACAACAGAAGCATTCAAAACCAACAGAATAGCAATAATATGCAAGTGCTATGACAAGTCTCGGTTAGCCTAAAGCAGTACACATAGCAAGGTGTTTATATATATAAAATTATTACTATTATTATATATATTGTGGTGGGAGGAGCAAACGACAGACACCGTGAGCGTGGCATCAGGCCTCGGAGAGGTTTTTATTAAACAATCATAATTAAAATAGTGTCCAAAAAAGGGGAAAAAGTGTCCAAAATAAACAGGGGATCTGGTGTCCTCCTCGTGCTGCGGGGTACGTGAAGGAGGGCAGTGTTCAGAAAGGAAGGGTCCAGGGAAGGGGCGGAGTCCGGTGGCCGCACGCGCTCCCCTCTCGGGTCCGGGAGCGAGTGGCGGCGGCTTCTCTCGAGCGGCTTCGTCCTACTCCTTGGCCCCCGGAGCTTCTGTGGGATTAAACGGCCCGGCATCCTGGCCCGTCAGCCGTAACGGGTGCGGCAGTCTCCCTTCTCGACACTCCCTTCCTGGACCCGCGAGGACACCAGCGTGCATGCACGGGGAAGAGACTAGTCTCCCGAGGAGAGGCGCGCTCGGCATTTAAACAGCGGCGGTGATGAGGCTCTATTCACATCAGGTGCGCCTCATCACACGCCGCCAGCCCTGGCTGTTTCAGCGCCCCTCCTCTCTCACACACCCACTCCCGTCGGGAGCCTGGTGAAGGGCGGCGAATACAGGACGGGGTGGTGATGATGATAAAGGGGAAGGCAGCCGACTCGTCACAATATATATATATATATATATATATATATATATATATTATTATTATTATTATTATTATTATTATATGAAAAGAAAACAAGTAGATATAATAGAAAAAGAATAGAGAAAGCTAGTGTTAGAAACCTTTTTAAGAAAATAAACAAATAGAGTGTGCAAGTGTTAGAGGGCTTTTTTATAAGTAAAAAAGAAAACAAATAGATAAACTAGAATTAGAATAGAGAATGCTACAGTTAGAGGATCAAAAAAAAAAGATGAAAGATATGTGTTTTTAGCCTTTCCTTGAAGATGGTTATTCCAAGTCATTCCACCAGGAGGGAACAGTTACTGTAAAAGTCTGTGAAAGTGATTTTGTGCCTCTTTGGGATGGCACAATAATGTGCCATTCACTTGCAGAACACAAGCATCCAGAGGGCGCATAAGTCTGAAGTAAGGAATTTTTTAACTATAAAAGTCTTACAGATAGAAAGACAAATAGACGAACGGACAGACAGATAGATAGATAAACTAGCTCCACTACATGTGATCCATCTGTAACTCGATTGTATGTACTCTAAACATCTTTAATGAAGGAGAGAGGAAGAGTTCTCCATGAACTTGGTCTTCAAATGCAACCCTCTCTTACAGTCTAATCCTACTGTAATGAGTTGGGTCGTGTTACATAGTGTCCGTCCCCCACGGCATTCTGCGCGAGCCCCCCCCTCGGAGCATGACATCACAGTACAAGCTAAGGCTGGAAATATGGCAGGTCCTGCCACACGCAACATGGGAGATGCAACCCTTGACACGTACGAATCACACCGTGCCGCCGGGAAACCCAGGGACACAGCGGCACAGGCTTGATGGACAAACCAGACCGACGCACACACATGTACATTCTTGCAAGAGGAAAATGGTAACAGTCAGTCCTGTGCAGTAAAATAGAATGGTGCACCTTCATTGTTCTGGCCTCTGGACTCTGGCCTTGCTTCCTGACACCTTCCGTTTGGGCTCGCACACAGATGGCCATGGATGTACAGGAACAAGTGCGCCCATTCCGCCTGTCCAGACCCAGAGAGCTATAGACGCTCATATGTGGCCAAGGAGAGGTTAAGGACTTCTTGCTGACCTGGTGTGTGTGATGCTATTAGTGTAACACTGCCTGTAGCCTCAGATCGGATGAATCCCTTGTTATCCCATGCAGGGAGCACTCTATATCAGGAAAACTCATGTAGACACTTAATGCGCATGTTTTTATGTAAGTTTGTGAGGAGTCGCGGGGGTGTCACTGTCTGACAGGATGCATGGGTCAACTGTCTACGTGTGAGTGCAGCCGGGCCTGGGCCAGCAGGTCAGGGTTGGGCAGCCCACAGGAAACGGCCAAGACATTCTGGCCCAGTGCAGGGGGACTTAACCCTTGAACTGCCAGCTTGGCTGCAGTCTTACTGTTGCCGGAACTGTGACTCCCAACTTCAACTTTTTCCAACTGAGCTACAGTGCATAGCTAATGCTATGTTTTGTTTATGTGATGTGTACGCATGTAGTGTTAAAGGAATAGTTCACCCCCAAAAAATAATTCTGTTATCATTTTCTCACCCTCATGTTTCAAATCTGTATGACTTTCTTGGAGTCAGTACAATTTTTTTTTTTTACTACATGCCTATACATTTATGCAACACCATAATTACGTACCTACCTGCAAGTTTCGCGGCAGTTTCAAGCTGAAATGTCCAGAGAGTGGCGCTAAAACACACGTTCAATACGTGATCGTGGCACGTTTTTATTACGTTGGTACAGGCACCAATTGCTCTCTTTTTATTACGCTGCTTGAGGTAGGCCTACCTATTGCAGCTGTTCAGAATTCAAATATTCGGTGAGTGTCAATAAATGTTAATGCTCTATCGTGTTGGAAATATACCCTACACCAAATCCAACCCTAAACCTACCCGATAGTGTTAACAAATGCAAATGTGATATAAAAACACATTTGTTAATGCAGCCTTGTTATTTTAACTTCCTTACGCAGGTTTGAGCTGTTTTGTCGAACCATAGTTTTGTAGAATCGGAGTTCTTAATCTTTCAAGTGCAGCGCTGTATCGCGTGAGCTACCGAGAATTAGAAAAGTCATGCATATGAAGCTGTATATGGCACGACAACATTCAAAAGTAGCCTATCAGTTTTGAGATCGCGCAGGATATTAAAATTGTTTTGAAGTCATAACATAATATTTTGCAAAGTAATTGTGTGAAAATTATGCTTTCTTTATCAAAACTCTGTACCTGTTAATCATACTTTGTGTGAAAAGGAATAAAAGTTGTCGGCGTTTTACTGCCTCTAGAGTTCACTTCAACTGGAAACTGCAGTGATTTTTATGTATAGCCTAGGTACGTTTTTGTTTTTTCAGTTTTTGCAGAAATGTAGCTACTGTATATTGAGGCAGGTGTTTCCAATGAGCCTAAGTTGAATTTTTAATACTTTTTAAAGTCTCTTATGCTCACCGAAGCAATTTTTCATCATAAATACAGTTAAAACTGTAATAATGTGAAATATTATTACAATCAGTATTATATCAGTAATATACTATTATAGTTTTTAATTCATATTTTGATTTATATTTTATTTTTAAATGTTATTTTCTATGCTTACTTTAATTTTAGTTTTAATTATTTTTATTAGTTTTAGTTTATTTTAAATATGCCTATATGATATTTTATTAATTTTTATTTGTTAGTTTTAGTTATTTTAGTACTTCAATTTAAACAAAATGAAAAAGAAAATAATAACGATAATAACCCTAATTACAATTTAAATTAGTTTTCTATTTTAATGTAAAATGATAATAATTTATTCCTATTATGCAAAGCTGAATTTTCAGCAGCCATTACTTCAGTCTACAGTGTCACATGATCCTTCAGAAATAATTCTAATATGCTAATTTTTTCAGGTTTCTGGAAACTTTTTTTTCTAATTTAACACATCCTTGCTGAATAAAAAAATCCTAGTCACCTCAAACTTTTGAATGGTGCATGGAATAGTACATTGTAGCATTCATGTATCCATAATCACAGGAATAAACACAAGTCCTCATAAGAATATTTGGCATTTTCTTTCTAAATTTAGTCTCCTCTAGTACTCCTCCTCAGCCTGGGTGTGACAGTCCAGCCTTTCAGACTGGAAACAATGTGGAGCAGCACCTTCATCATGTAACGCAGCACCTCTGTGTCCCCTGCCATAATGATTCCTTCTCCCTGCGACCGCCGGCCTCTCTAGAGTGCAGTAAGGAAGGGTCTGTAGCACGCCTGTGGCCACGAGGACACTGTGCACTGCGAATACAGGGACAGGAAGTGACTCTCAGAGTGTAGGAATTCTCAGACGGCGAGGGTCTGAGGGAAAGGTTGACGTTTTCGGAAAGGCAACTATGTCGTGATGTGCCATCGACCGTGTGGAGAACACGTTTACGTTGTTCCGCCTAATGGATTTTTATAAATTCTCTCCCTTCCTCTGCCTCAGCACCCTTGTACATCTCATTGTCTCTGGTCTCTTCATCTTTCTCCACTTCCTGTGTCTTGCACCCCGTGCCCTCTCACGCCCCCTCTTTCAAGCTCCCCCTGTTTCTCTCCACATGTCTCTCTCTCTTCGCGACGTGACTTTTAGCACAGACATTGGGACTGTTGCCAGTAATCTGGGGCAGAGAGATGAGCGGACAAACACACACATACAGACACATGCAGATATAACACTCTAATGTTTCTTCCATAAACAGTCGTTAGATATTTTACATCAGCTAACAAGAGTACTATTATTTACAGTATTTAAGGAATATTGTAGATTAGACTCCATCGGCAGAGTCTGTGGACTACTGTTGGTCAAAACTGAAAATTGTTAACAATAACACTCCATGAAAACAAGCGTTGGTTAGACATTTGCAACAACCATAGCTGTTGTAGATATGTTTTACAAACTGAGGGATGAGTCAACTCTTTTTTCTTTTTTTGTATAATTGACAGCAGAGCACAGATTTTACCCCAGTGTGTATTTATATTATATATTATAGTTTTAGTGTTATTTGACTGCTTTATATATGTATATTTATAAAAATGTATATATGTATAATATATGTTAATATTGCATGTTACATATGTTTATATTTAACAAAGTACTAGGATATATATTAAATATGCATAATATTAAAAAATATATATTTAATAGGTATATAAATCTTCTGATACAAGACTGTATAACATATACATTTTTAATGCTTTTTGACGATATTTTAATAATGTAATCACAAGCTTTCTTCACCCCACATGTATTTATTTTGCACAAAAAAAGTTCACATGACAGTTCACATGGTTTCTCATCCTTACTGTATTTTGAGTTGTCTCACTTTGACTGTCACCATCTTTGCCTTCTTTCTATGTCAAGTCATCTTTATTTATACAGCGCTTTTTACAATACAGATTGTTTCAAAGCAGCTTTACAGAATTAAACAGGAAAGTAGTTTGTCGATAATGCAAGAGGACAATAGTAAACACTTAATTTTTCAGTTAAAGTCTGTGCATCATTGTTTCAGTTATATCATCATCCAGCGAAGTTCAGATTAAATTAATGTTTTCTATCAATATCTCAGCTGTGATCTATCACACAGACACATAATGAGTCAGGCGTTAGATTTAATGAGAGAGGGACATTATTGAGAGAGAGTCATGTCACGTAACAGGCTTCTGAAGCGCTGAATCTAGAATTACTTTGTTGTGTTGTTTTTCCTGAGTTACATGGATCAAAAGACGGACATGTGATCCTGGGAACAGAGAAGTGAGAGAGAACATTTTTGAGAAATTGAAAGAGAAAGAAATAATCAAGCCATAGCTGGCACTCGGTCATTCACACGGCCCCTTTAGTGCAGAGGAAGGCATGAGAGTACAACATCTCCTTTTGGGTTCAAAGAAGAAAGAGAGAAAGTGAATGGATTTGAGACACATTTGTAGCAATTTTAGATATAGTCTAGAACAGAGCCCAATTTAATTTCATTTAAAATCTGTAGTCTCTGTACAGTCATCCTCTATGTTATCTGCTGAGGATGAATCCACAGTGAAGCTCAGTCATCTGCTCGAAGAGTGTTTACCATTCACCCAAACACAGGGCAGTTAGTATTACTAATGGGAGCGCTTATCTCCATTTCCACCACACACACTCCTGTCCTCCTCCATTCCTTGTACTCCTTTTTGATACATGTTCACAGAGACACGAGTTCTTGAAGTCTGTGATCATTTTACCAATTTTTGTGCTGACAGTACACAACAGCTGTTCTAAAAATCAACATGTCCCCAAATTACTAATATAATAGAAATTTACAGTTTAAATATGCTGTTATCGAACATCACACTCCTCCATGAGATGTTTCAGCACCACACCCGGTTTTGTCAGATCTTGGTGAGATAGCATAAATTTCACGATCTCAGAAATGGAGTTCAGTGTGATTGTTCATATGTGGTTCCCCTGGAACACTTAAAAAATACAGTGAATGCTCATACATTCTTACAGTTTTTCTCAATTGCTTAAACACATTTCTTGAAACTATGCCTCGTATTCTCAAAACAGTAAACACGAATTCATAACAATTCCCCACAATTCATAACTTCCTATATTCAGGTCAAAATGAAGCTCTCCACTCAAAACAACTCAATCTTGCTGAAAAACCAAACTTTGCTCTCAGACATGACACATAAACAGTCAAAAACACACACACTACAACACAGTTTTACACACTGATGAGATAAATTCAAAACAATACTACAAAAACCGGTAATAAGTGTTGCTTGTGGTACTCCCCAAATGTTTTATTCCTCAATTTAATGTACTGTAGAGTACAGTACAATACAGCAAACAACATAAATAATTAATCTGCCCCAGTATCCCGTCTTTGGTCTGGGACAGGCCAAAGAACCTCTTCAACATCACAGGCTATACTTGCCCTGGCCAAGCAGCAGGGGTAAAATCCTCTCGCATGCCTGATGTCCTTGTGTCATTGTTCACAAACAAGATAGGCAAAATGCTGACTCATGTTGTCAATATAACAGTGCACTCTGTTAGTATTACCTGATGTAAACTATGGCAACAGTTTGGATGACAGTTACTGTACTGAAATGCAGAAGGCTGTACTTCTTATGTATGCCACATGTCCATTTCAAAAGTACAAATGTACACATTACTGTATGTGGGATATTGATTGAAAAAGACTGGATATGATTCACAATTACACTTTTACTAGTGGTCTGACCAAAAAAAACAAAAAAACACATTACTATGTCATTGTGAATAGAATAGAAAAAGAAATATGTGCACAAAGGCGAAAATAAAAATGAGAAAGTCCACTGTCAGAATTTGTAAGTCTTGTGTTGTCCTCTGTCTATATATGCTTTCCAATTGAAGGTTTGTGAGATGTACCTTTGAGCTATTTCAGAAAACTGGTTTGTCATTGGTTGATCTATATTCTCTTCATTAGTGAAAGTCAAGATTCACTTGAACAATTCATGGCAAATTTATATAAAGTCTAAAAGAAATGTGTAGAAAATATGCTTGACAGTTTATGACAACTAGATGAACCATTTTGCACTTACCATAATGACTTATACGATGAACTAATGACTAGATGTTTTGAGGGGTAAGACAATAGCACAGAGAACTATACATTTTGAGCAACATGATATTAGCAACTGAAAACGTAGGAAACCGCAGACAAATGTACATAATCAGTCGCATGAATGTACCAAAGCAATCGCAACTTGTTCAAAAGAATGAGAAACTGCTTTTATGATGTGCACAAGTGACTAGATGATGTGGAGGTTGAACAAGTAGTTTTGAGAATTTCATTTCTTTTCTGAGAAATGCACCAAAGCCACTGAGAAAAACTGTAAGCTGACTTTGGCCCTTTTATCTATCCATCGAAGGTTCTGATTGGTATGTGATACATTTTGACTCCTAGTGTTTCCACTTTGGTAATTGTGCGCTAATTGACCTCAAACTGTGCAGACTTGAGTGAACTATATTGAATGCTAGTGCTTTCTAAATGATCACATGGTGTAAGCACTGAGAAATGTAGGGATTTGTGTGTAGAGTTTTGCAGTAACAGTTCACCAAATCTGACTCATGTGACTCAAAAAGTAGGGGAATAGTGTTTATAGTTCAGCAAAATGGGTGTGCTTTTTGAAAAATGGCGTTATGGTTTTGAAATTTTAGTTCAAAAGCCTGGTTGTAGTGTTTTAGCAATTGAGAAAAACTGTAAAAATAAAGCTTTATTGGCATTGATGATTCCTTATAGAACATTTAACGTCAATGGAATATTTAATACAGAAAAGGTTCTTTATAGTGGGAAAAGTTTTTGCTGATTATGCTGTTTTTGCTACCCTTTTTACAGTCACTATTTTTTAATTCAAAAATCAATCACTTTCTGCTTTCTTTTCAACTTTTTGGTATAAGTAACTACATTTTTTACCCAGAAAAATGTAAAATCAGCTTATCATCGCACATTCTACAGAAATTTGTTTGAACGTTCATTAAGGCCATGATCTGATACTTCTTACAACTTTCTTTCTTCCTTTTTAAAAAGGGCGTCTAACACTCACATGTTTTCAAAAAACTCCACATTCTACCTTGTTCCGTGCCCTTGTAAATGTGGCGAACGGATGTGTGCCTTTCTTATAAGTGTGTGACTATGTTGCCTAAAGAAGTAACACCCAAGTCGAGAGCTTTCACACATTTCTTTGCAGATACACCAACACCCTTCCAGCACAGATATTGGCAGAGAAAGTGATAGTGCAGCTGATAGCCCCTCTCTAACTCCATACGCTCTGAGATCACTGCGCTTCACTGACATTCTAAGCCCCGAGCCAACCTGATCTAACAGTACCAAAGTCATACCTCTCCCCAATACACCCGTATAGACCGTCACTTTCACATATATCCTTTGTAGATGAGATAAATAATTATACATTCTGATGCAGATTCACTCATTCCCTCCAGGCATGAGCAGTATATGGCAATAGAGATCTGAAGGTGGCCTTGTAATGGTGTGTATGGGTGTGTATTCTCTCTACTCCCATATGTTTACTGGCCTCAGGCTCCTCAGTACACCACAGTCTGGACTTGTACAATCAACATTGCATCTTCGACCTCAAGCGCTTCATCATAATTCTCTTTTGCCACATCTCAGTGCTGCAGCATTACTTATTCACTGTTTTCTCTCGAGCACAGGTAACAGCATGAAGGTGTTTGTTTATTATAATGCGGTAAGTTACAAAACTCCATCTCGCTCAGTTGTTTTGACACAACTCCTCTGGTAATGTCACAGGATGGGTGGTTCTGTTTGGGTACCCACAGATGTGTGTCAGTCACAAGACAGGAAGTGGCACTGAAAGTTTACACCCTCACACATTCACACATCCACTCTTTACTCTTTTTAAAAACACACGTTGCTTTGTGTGGCACATATATGTTTACTGTGAATATGTTATGATTGTTTAGGCCTTATGTGTGTGTTTGAGTAGTTTATGCATAACATGCTTATTGATGTTTTATGTTAACATCAAGATTTCAGGTTCAAATCTATGTAAGGAGTCAGTATTTCTTTGAATTTGTCACCATTTTATAATCCCTTTTTTACCTGGTGTGTATAAGTGTTCAAAATGGTCCTGTGCTGTGAGAATTCAAATATTCAATGTACTCTCTAAATTTGCATTATAGGTCATAAAAGTTGCATGCATAATTTTATACAGTATGTGGCAACCGCGCGTTCTACAGAACGGGAATCCCTCTGCTTTGCATGACTGCTAAAGATTCCAGAGTTGACTTCACAACCAAGCCAACAGCCTTTATAGTCAAAAAACAACATAAGGAACCATTAACACAGAACACATTTGTTCATACTTGCATTTGCTGCTTTTCCAAACTAGGTTACACTTTAGTACAGGGACCATTTCTCACTATTAACTAGTTGCTTATTCGCATGACTATTATTAACATATTGGCTGTTTATTAGTACTTATAAAGCACATATTCTGCATGACCATATTCTACATCCCTAATCCTACCCAATACCTAAACTTAACAATTACCTTAGTAGCTAATAATAAGCAGAAAATTAGGAGTTTGAGGCAAAATTCATAGTTAATGGTTTGTTAATAGCTAGAATTGGAAAAATAGTAGTTATTGATTAGCTAATAGTGAACTATCAGTTTCAACTGAGCACTATTACTTACTAAATTGTTAATCAGAGTTTCTCGATAGTTAATAGTAGTTCCGAGAATGTTAATAGTCCATTAGTCATTTGTTCCTGTATATTTATTTATTAACGATGGAACAGTATTCTGAAGTGTTACCGAACATTTTGCTAACATTCCCATTAAATTATGAGAACATTCATTCTGAACATTCTCTTTATGCTCAAAATGTCCAGTATTTTAAACGTTTTAAAAACGTGAACATTTCATTTGATCATTCTGCAAACGCTATGGGAATGTTACTGTTGAATGTTCTCTGTACTTTCTGAAACAAGTCGTAATGTTTAAAAAACATACAAGACAAGCTTCCTACTACAACATGTAGGGAAAAAAAAATTGCATGAATGTTTCGTGCTAACATTTTGAGGACATTATTAAAGACCAGATAACTGAGCAAACTTTCTATTAATGAGAGTTGGATAATGTTGCCATATCCAAACTTCTGATAATGTTCCCAGTTAGCTGGGACTGTTTTTTGAAGCATGTTGATAGGCCTACATTGTTTAAAAAGTCTTAGTCTTCTAATTCAAAATTTTATGTTTAATTTAATGGGTAACTTGCGGTTTCTTTGCAAGTTTCTACATCAACAATATTTTTTTAGTGTACTATAGTTCTTTAATAATTCTATGCAATAACATTTCCCCTACAGCTGTTATGCAACTTATTTATTGTGGTACCATGCACATTGTGGTATTGCACACCGTGGTGCAACATCAGCAAACCATTCTTGCAACCTTGGTGCATCCTTTCCATTACCACACTCACCTCCTCTTATCTCAGTTACCTACTCGTTCTTTTTTTTATCTTCTTCCACATATTGGCAGGCTGCTGGTCTGTGTGCATGACAGCCTGGCTAAGAGAGAGTCGGCGGTAAGAAGCACAGCTAATACATTACAATCAGAGAGTGTGAGTTTTTTTCAAATGAAAACACGGAGAGCTGAATTTCACTTCTCACAGGGAGGAAAAGCACACTGTGAAAACTTAAAGAGAGAGAAAAGGAGAATTGGGCAGAGAGGAGAGAGGGAACTTGGAGCTGAAACAATGCATGTAAAGCTCGCCTGAGATTTTTCTCATTTCACATTTGTATATCGATGTGTGTTGAAGTGTTTGCATTTTGCTGGATGGACCAGTGAGAGTGAGGTTAAATGTCATATTTCACATTTAATGTCTTTTCACATGTTGCACTTTTTCCTTCTTGATTCAGAGCAAGTTGAGGCAGAGCTCACCTGTATAATGCAGAACAAGAAACGCGTTAAGTCTGTTCTGGAAATCAGCAGGCAACGAGTGTGAGGAGGAGGCATGAGGAGTTTTTACTCAAGCACTGACTGCATTTGTCAAGCTCAACCATTCAGTCCTGTTATTCAATTTAGTTAAGAAAATAAATCATTATCTTTATGGGTTTGTCAGTTGCTATAAACATGCTTTTGTTCCCAAACTAGCTGGCTTATTTTATTTTATTTATAACATTTTTTATTCTCAATGTTTATTTCATGTTTAATTAAAAAAAAATTTAATAATATAAATTAAACATAACCATATTGTTTTAAATAAAAGAACCCAAGGTTGACAGTCAAATTTTTTCTTAGTAGCTATAAACATGCTTTTGCTCCCAAACAGCTGGCCTGTTTTGTTTAGTTTTTTTTTTTTTTTTACTTATTTTAACTTATTTTAACTTTTTTTTTTCTCAATGTTTATTTAATGTTTAAAGGAAAATGGTTGCAAAAAAATCTAATAATATAAAATAAACATAACAATATCATGTAAAACAAAAGAGCCCAAAGTTGGCAGTCAGAATTTTCTGAAGGAGAGTTTGAGAGCGTGTTTGTGGAAAGTGCAATGTACACCCTGTCTCTGTCTGCCAGCATCTTTGAGCTGTTTTGTGGAGCATGCTGTGTTGGCAGAGTTTATTCAGCCCAGGTTCTTGCTGTGTGAGATGTGATTCCTTCAGCACAATACGCCCCTTTACCCTCAATCACTGTACTAGTCCCTGGACAGTTTCTTCAGTGCACGAAAGTTGCAGATGTGAGTTTTAACTGAGAGCAATGAAGTTTGTCTTTATTTTCCTGGAAAATTATCTAACAATAAAATTAAAAAATTAAAAAAAGCACAAATATAAAAAACAACTGTTGACAGTATAAATATAAAGCTCATGTGATGTGAATATGCTGTTGGGGTTTGTTTACTGTGTGTTGATGCACTGCTAATTTCATTAGTGTATGTGGATGCAAACATGGCAAAACTCTGTGCCCTATATATGGGCATGGGGGTACCACTCATTACACGACACCAGATACTTCAGACCTCTGGCATTTGAGTTGTGATGACACCCAGCGGCAGGAGGCAAGGGCATTATGCCAGAGAATCCAGCCTGGGCATTCTGAGTCGCAGCCCTTCAGAGTGGTACTATCAGCGTTTCATCAGCTCAACTCACTCACTCGGAGAAAAACATTCTGCTTTTTAAAAATGAGAAAAGAATAATGTGGGGGAAAGAATGTAATCACCAATGAGATCCTCCTTTAAAAAAATAAATAAAAAATGACACATAATTTGAAATAAAATAAAATAAATATTGAAATAAATGAAAATGTACACATAATAAATCACGAATTAATTTAAAAAAAAATATATATACATGTATATAAGTAATTAAATATATAATAAATATATCAACAAATATTTATCATACAAAATTATTAAAACATTTTATTTTATATATTTTGTTATATATTTTTGTGTAATAACAATTATATCCACATCATTTATATTAGATCGTTTTTTTAGTAATAGAATTTCTATTATAATATAATTAAATATTATGTATGCCCATGCTTTGGTGATTATTCAAACACTCCTAAATGATGATTCAATTATAAAAAGAGCGAGCCTTATTACTAGAAAATATCCATGTAAGTCAATATTATGTTTGTTGGATTTCTATAATTAAATTAAATTCAATTGTTACATTTCTAAAAGCATGATCATTTTCTTTCATTAAAACATTAAGTAAAAATATACATTCTTAATAATAGCATTAGAAGGAAATATATTCTTTGTTGATAAATAAATTTTTTTACATTTCTAAATGATCATTTTCTTTCGTCATGATCATTTTCTTTCGACATTAATTAAAAATATAAATTTAAAATAATGGCCTTAGAAGGAAATATATTCTTTGTAGGGAAATTAAAATTCAATTCAGTTTCTAAAATGATAATTTTCTTTTTTTTTAAAGGTGCAATAATTGATTGTCTTCAGAAACATTTTTTTGTTTTGCAGGGTCGTCCCTTGCAGGGAGGGTGGGAGGTACGCTTTCAGTGCTATCAGGATAAAGTTAGCATTTTACAAGATCCCCTACCGCACCTTTAAAGACATTAGATTATAAATAGAAAAAAATTAAATGAAATTAATATTGCAGTTCAATAATTACTCACTCATTTAATGTGTTAAAAATCGATAACCCATATAAAGAGCTGAAGAGAATTCATGAAGACGTGGGAAGTGATATCCGTTCCTCTCATATGAAAGCATCACGTTGTGGTACACGAGGGTTATCAAAACTGCTCTTTGAAATCAGAAACACGTGTGTTTAATGTAAATGTACGTCTCAACATTTTGCCAGTCGCATAAATGATATCAGCCTGTTTCAAAGGTGACGAGCTCTCTTAAATATGCAGATTGAATTCATCAGTGTAAAGAGTAAAACTCAGGGCTCATTGTAATTTGCCTTAACACGTCAAAGCCCTTAAAGTTCAGGGTCTTGGCTGCAGACCTGTAACAGATGGAGTCTCAGTTCGCAGTTCTGAAGAGTTACATTTATTCTGCCGAAACTCCTGGAACCTCTCCTCCAGTCTGCCCCTACTTGTTTTTATAAACTTTTTCTGACTTCATTACAGATCTCAAAATTGGACTGTGTTATTTTTCCCCCCACATCTCAATAAGACACACGTGGCAGAGTCCTGGATGTGATTATGTTGCTGATATTTCCAGGAAATATTTTCTCCAACGCTGTCGAAATGTTAATCGAGAGATGATCAAGTGTTTGTCTGTGCGATTAAGAGGCTGTTGGTTTCAAGGTGTTTTCAGATGTGTTCTGGGAGGGTTTCTGCATGAACTCCAGCTGACAGAGTAATTGATCTGGAGAATGTAGATCTTTTTTAAGTTATGAGATTCATTCAGAATTTCTCCTGTCTTTCGTCTGAACTGAACTCAGCTGATTAAAACTGCACTCAAGTCCAGATGGGAGTATCTGACTCTCAACCAACTCCTTTACGCTCAACCAAATACAAGTACAGCCCGACGACCCAAATCACCATTAACAGAAATAATGCCGTTTTTGAAAATAATGTAAATTATATTATTAAATAACTATATATATATATATATATATATATATATATATATATATATAATACCCTGCAATTGTACTTTAAGTGTACTAAACTGGTATAGGCATAAAGTCTGCTAAATTGGAACTAATTTTGTGCCTAATGCACTTTAAGTAGTGCTAAACTAAAGTAGTCCTACTAAAGATGTACATAAGTATATTTGATTGTGCTAAAGTGGATTACTTCAGGTACACTTTAAATATCTTGCATTTAAACATGACATTATACAGAGGTCATACAATCCTTATTAATAGTGTTATAAAACACGTTATGCATAATATTAAGAAACGTTCATTGTGCTATTAAGAAATACTCCAAATAAAGTTTAATTATAATTTTATATCTATAAATAATTTACTAAAACGTGTGTGTACGTGTGTGTGTGTGTGTGTGTGTGTGTGTGTGTGTGTGTGTGTGTGTGTGTGTGTGTGTGTGTGTGTGTGTGTGTGTGTGTGTGTGTGTGTGTGTGTGTGTGTGTGTGTGAGTGTGTGTGTACACACACCCTATATAGATAAACTATAACTAATATTTGGCATAGAAACTAAATTGAATAAATTGAAATTCAAAGAAATGGTTTATAGACCATGTAGATAGAGAGCTAGACAGACAGACAGATAGACAGACAGATAGACAGACAGATAGACAGACAGATAGATAGATAGATAGATAGATATATAGATAGATAGATAGATAGATAGATAGATAGATAGATAGATAGATAGATAGATAGATAGATAGATAGATAGATAGATAGATAGATAGATAGATAGATAGATAGATAGATAGATAGATAGATAAAAAAATGTATTCATTTTCAGTGAAAATTATTTTATTGCCAAGTTGATTCAGGATTCAGATAATAAATGAAAAAAATGGCATTCTCACAATGGCTTTTAAAACAATTAAAAGCCTAATCAAAGTCATTCATTACAATTTTGAAATGAAAGAACACAATTTTAATATCCAAATGAATTTTATACAAAAATCTTATAAAACATTTGACATGCAATAAATACATTCATTTCAGTAAAAGCATTCTGTTTTAAAAAAAAAAGAAAGACAACTAAAGAAAACTATCAACAACGCAATTTTAAAAATACTAATCAAATGTATTTTTATTGCCTTTTTTGGTCACGTAAATCTTGCAAGAAAGCACTTGAAAGTGGCATATTAAATTGTGTTATATTTGAAAGAAGTTCAGAACAAGAAGTAATGGTGATCAGTGATATCAAAACAGACATGCTGGTGTATTACTTGGCTGGAGAGTAATGGGAACATTCACAGTGAGCTGGGTGGTTGAGCTGAGTTTGAGCCTTTTCCTCTTTTTCACTGTTCACACTGTTGTTGTTTTTTTGTACTTCTAAATGCCTACGATTGTTTTCAGTGTTTGGTTGGTGTCTGGTTAATGTACTGGCCTTTTTTTAATGCTATAGCTCTTTACTACGACCGCACCCCACTTTTTTAGTCCTCATCGCACTACATACTAAAGCGTAAGAGTAACAAGCCCCTGTATGTGAGTGTAGATCTCAGTCAGAGATGTTCTGGATGGTCTCTTTCTCGTCAGTAACACTGGCTGTTTTAGTAATGGCTTTTTAAACTCAAAGCGACACTCCAAAAGGAGCAGGGCAGCCTAATTAAATCTGACCTAATCTGGAACAGAGAGCAGTGACAGTGCTGTCTGCCATCCAGTTGCAAGTGTGTGTGGTCATGCATGGTTACAGCGGCACGGTCCTATCAGGCAGTCGTTTTGCTGATGTTTTCTTTTGTTTACATGTTTGGTTGAGCTGTACGGAACTTTTAAGCATGTCTACTCGAGGATGATAAATACAAATAGAGCTCAAGACTGTGTGGCCTGGACTTTCACTGATTCGGATTTCTGCTTCCAGAGTTTCAGCTGAGCTCCAATCTAAACATGCAGAAGGAGACGCTGGTAGCTGCCGAAGCTCACTGCCAGCACAAAGACAGCCTGTTCCTGTCAAACTAAGATGAGGTGATCATTTTAGGGCCTGGTGAAAATATCCTGATTGCTAGGGCATATGCTTTGTAATAGAAATGCAATCCGGTGTCACTATTACGCCTCAATGCCACTCTAGGAAAACAACTTCAACGTAACTTGACGCTCTCAGAAATGTTTCTCTGCTTGCTGTGTTTAGTGATCTATTGCGAGGTCAAGAACACAAGAAGACAGAGTTGTTTGTAAAATAAGTCCCACAGGATGACAACAAGCTTACATAGAAAATGAGATATCATGAAGGTTATTCCTGCCTTCTGTGCACTAAGAACCAACATAAAGAACCATTTCAGCCAAAATGGGTTCTTTAAGTGGGTAGTTGACAAATAAAAATTGGACTGTGCCCTATGGTGTGATATAACAAAAATGTAGAAAAAAAATTTAAAATGTAGAAAAATGTATCTTAATTCTTAGAGTTACAAATAGCATGAGAGAGGTGTATCTTCAATGTTAGTTTTTTTTTGTCACACCACAGGACACATTGATACGTCAACTACCCAAGTACATGTGTCAATGACAAATGACGTCTGAGACGATGAAAACAAGAAATATTTTACAAATCAAAGGTGTATCTATCAAATAAAAAGTAATAAAGTATTTCCGTTATACATTGAATACATTTGAACTCTATTTTTAATTGCCTTAAAACATTTTATTTAGCCTCTACTAAAATATGCATAACAAAATAACACCCATATTCATTTATAATTTATTGTTTTTGTTTTGTAAGCAATTTCTTTTTCTGTTCTTATTTGTATTGTCATCATAGAATTTAAAATTTTGTTTCAGTCGGCTGTGTTTTGTGTGTTTTGAGAATGTAACTTCTAAAGGCACTTTAAAAAAAGATTTAAATGCATTTTAAATGTATTATTGTATTTAAAAAACAATAATAAAATATTATGTAACTACCTATGCCAAACGTTTTGTTAAGCATTTGAATCTTTTTGAGACTACAATCTCCAGATAGATACACCAAAATACACTTTAGGTCATATAAAATCATTTTTATTTCACTCAAAATGATTTAAGAACAGAATTCAAAAAGGTAAAAACAGCACTGAAATCACTGTATGTCTAAAATACCTTTCTAATGTATGTTTTGATGACTTTCATAGATCCAGACAATCATCAGATCACGTCATTGACCCATATATGGTTTTCAGTTGAACTATTAATATAATTACAGTACTTTCTGTATTACAATGTGCCATTTTGAGATTCCCACTCTCTCTGATTCAGAGGGAGGCATGAACATCTGTGTGACCAAGCTGAAATTGTGCAATCCTAAACATGTTGGCCTTACTGGCAAGTCCGGTATGAGTATGTTCATTTCCCTTTTATAAGTTCAAGTTTCCTTAATCACAAAGTTCCTCTTTTATCTGCGTCTCTGGAATATATTTATAGTTATTTAGTCAGAGACAATAGCCCCTGTATACAGTATATTGTTTATATAGCCCATGTTACCCCGTGGAGGATCTGAACACATGCTTTTAAGCTCACTTGAGAACTCGATCGGGGCGTGAAGAAAAAGAAAGAAGTTATTCACATAAACATTTAGACAACTGTCTTCTTCAGCATGAAAACAGCTGGGCGCCACTTCATCAGAGGTGTGGGCAAGAGCTCAGCATTCTGGGTCAGGCTATAGGAGGTGAGATTGAGAAAGACTGAGTAGTGAATGAAGGGAGGAGATCGAGTGGGAAGAAGGAGTGGAACGAATGAGAAGACCACTGAGAAAGGCTAGTGACTGATGATGATTCAAACATCAAGTCACAAAAATGGCGATGTGAAACACATGAATGTGAAATCATGTCAAAACACCCTCACTCCCTGTAAAACAATGAGACAGACACATGGACAGGTGCATTGTGGGTCAAGACATCCCACAATCATGGAAGATCCCACACGCCCTCAGATAAATCATTACAGATTGCTGAAAATGAGTCAAGATCAACAATTTATGTTAAAGCTAGATTAGAAAAAATTCGAATAAACGTTGTGAAATGTACAGAGCACCAGCTGTACGAAGGAAGTGAGTGAAGCTAGTTTATCGATAAGCATTTCTTAGAATCTCAATGCTTTGAACTTGTCAAGATTATCTCTGTGAGAGGATGTACACAACTGACATTTATGCCACCAACTTCATCCTTCCTGAATTTAATCAGACCTTTAATAATCCCGCCACATTCTGTTTCCGTTTAATAAAAACTTTAGATTATCCCATTTAAATATTCGAAGAGTATATTGGTAAAGCTTTGGTTTTCGGCTCTGACTGAGTGGGGTTTCCTGAAACTGAGAGGAATATTTCCCTTGGACACATTTATGAAGCATGGTCAGACTCAGAGTATATTGTTCCACATTTTTTTACTCTATATCTCAAGTTTTGTTTCTCTTCAAGGACAAGCAGGGTGACCAGTAGGTTAATGACTCTGAGCTGCCAAAAACCGCCTCCATCCAATTTTAAAGAAAGGTATAGATTATCAAAAGATTGTTCTGGCTTCAATACGTTAATTTTAAGCCTAACAGAGAGCAGGTGTCAATCAAAAATAAATGTAGGGTTATAGATATAGATGCACATATACAGGTCCTTTTCAAATAATTAGCATATTGTGATAAAGTTCATTATTTTCTGTAATGTACTGATAAACATTAGACTTTCATATATTTTAGATTCATTACAACACAACTGAAGTAGTTCAAGCCTTTTATTGTTTTAATATTGATGATTTTGGCATACAGCTCATGAAAACCCAAAATTCCTATCTCAAAAAATTAGCATATCATGAAAAGGTTCTCTAAACGAGCTATTAACCTAATCATCTGAATCAACTAATTAACTCTAAACACCTGCAAAAGATTCCTGAGGCTTTTAAAAACTCCCAGCCTGGTTCATTACTCAAAACCGCAATCATGGGTAAGACTGCCGACCTGACTGCTGTCCAGAAGGCCATCATTGACACCCTCAAGCAAGAGGGTAAGACACAGAAAGAAATTTCTGAACGAATAGGCTGTTCCCAGAGTGCTGTATCAAGGCACCTCAGTGGGAAGTCTGTGGGAAGGAAAAAGTGTGGCAGAAAACGCAGCACAACGAGAAGAGGTGACCGGACCCTGAGGAAGATTGTGGAGAAGGACCGATTCCAGACCTTGGGGGACCTGCGGAAGCAGTGGACTGAGTCTGGAGTAGAAACATCCAGAGCCACCGTGTACAGGCGTGTGCAGGAAATGGGCTACAGGTGCCGCATTCCCCAGGTCAAGCCACTTTTGAACCAGAAACCGCGGCAGAAGGGCTACAGAGAAGCAGCACTGGACTGTTGCTCAGTGGTCCAAAGTACTTTTTTCGGATGAAAGCAAATTTTGCATGTCATTCGGAAATCAAGGTGCCAGAGTCTGGAGGAAGACTGGGGAGAGGGAAATGCCAAAATGCCTGAAGTCCAGTGTCAAGTACCCACAGTCAGTGATGCTGGTGTTGGTCCACTGTGTTTTATCAAGGGCAGGGTCAATGCAGCTAGCTATCAGGAGATTTTGGAGCACTTCATGCTTCCATCTGCTGAAAAGCTTTATGGAGATGAAGATTTCATTTTTCAGCACGACCTGGCACCTGCTCACAGTGCCAAAACCACTGGTAAATGGTTTACTGACCATGGTATTACTGTGCTCAATTGGCCTGCCAACTCTCCTGACCTGAACCCCATAGAGAATCTGTGGGATATTGTGAAGAGAAAGTTGAGAGACGCAAGACCCAACACTCTGGATGAGCTTAAGGCCGCTATCGAAGCATCCTGGGCCTCCATAACACCTCAGCAGTGCCACAGGCTGATTGCCTCCATGCCACGCCGCATTGAAGCAGTCATTTCTGCAAAAGGATTCCCGACCAAGTATTGAGTGCATAACTGAACATAATTATTTGAAGGTTGACTTTTTTTTGTATTAAAAACACTTTTCTTTTATTGGTCGGATGAAATATGCTAATTTTTTGAGATAGGAATTTTGGGTTTTCATGAGCTGTATGCCAAAATCATCAATATTAAAACAATAAAAGGCTTGAACTACTTCAGTTGTGTTGTAATGAATCTAAAATATATGAAAGTCTAATGTTTATCAGTACATTACAGAAAATAATGAACTTTATCACAATATGCTAATTTTTTGAAAAGGACCTGTATATAATATCAACTTGTATCTGATTTATTTTTATTTATTTTATTTATTTTTATTTAGTCATTTAGCAGACGCTTTTATCCAAAGCGACTTACAAATGAGGACATAAGAAGCAATCAAAACCAACAAAAGAGCAACAACGTGCAAGTGCTATTACAAGTCTTGGTTAGCCTAACGCAGTACAGATAATTATTATTATTATTGTTATTTTTTAATAAAAAGACATAGATAAAATACAATTAGAATAGATAGTGCTAGAGTTAGAGGGTCAAGTAAAGATGGAACAGATGAGTTTTTAGCCGTTTCTTGAAGATGGGTAAGGATTCGGCTGCTCGGATCGAGTTGGGCAGGTCATTCCACCAGATGGGAACAGTTAATGAAAAAGTCCTTGAAAGTGTTTTTCTGTGTCTTTGGGATGGTACAATAATTCGTTGTTCACTTGAAGAACGCAAGCTTCTAGAGGGCACATAAATCTGAAGTAAAGAATTTAGGTAAAGGGGTGCAGAGCCAGTGGTGGTTCTGTAGGCAAACATTAATGCCTTGAATTTAATGCGAGCAGCTATTGGTAGCCAGTGCAAATTGATGAACAGAGGCGTGACGTGCGTTCTTTTCGGCTCATTAAAGATTAATCTTGCAGCGGCATTTTGGATTAATTGTAGAGGTTTAATAGAATTGGCTGGAAGACCTGCCAAGAGAGCATTGCAATAGTCAAGTCTGGACAGAACAAGAGCCTGAACAAGGAGTTGTGTTGCATGTTCCGAGAGAAAGGGCCTGATCTTCTTAATATTATATAATGCAAATCTGCAGGACCGGGCAGTTTTAACAATGTGGTCTGAGAAATTCAGCTTATCATCAATCACAACTCCATGGTTTCTGGCTGTTTTTGAAGGAGTTATGGTAGATGAGCCTAACTGGAAGCTGAGATTGTGATGAAGCGATGGGTTAGCTGAAATTACAAGTAGTTCTGTCTTAGCTAGGTTAAGTTGAAGGTGATGGTCCATCATCCAGCAAGAAATGTCTGTTAGACACGCAGAGATGCGAGTAGCTATCGTCGGATCATCAGGATGGAATGAGAGGTAGAGTTGAGTGTCATCAGCATAGCAGTGATATGAAAAGCCATGTTTCTGAATGACAGAACCTAGTGATGCCATGTAGACAGAAAAGAGAAGTGGTCCAAGAACTGAGCCCTGAGGCACCCCAGTAGCTAGATGTTGCGACTTGGATACCTCACCTCTCCAAGATACTTTGAAGGACCTATCAGAGAGGTAAGACTCAAACCACTGGAGTGCGGTTCCTGAGATGCCCTTTCTCAATAGGGTTGACAAGAGGATCTGATGGTTGACCGTATCAAAAGCAGCAGACAAATCTAGCAAGATGAGTAATGAAGATTTGTCAGCCGCTCTTGCAAGTCTTAGGGCTTCAACAACAGAAAGCAAGGCAGTTTCGGTCGAATGTCCACTTCTGAAGCCAGATTGGTTACTGTCCAGGAGGTTGTTCTGTGTGAGAAAGACAGAGACTTGGTTGAACACAACTCGTTCAAGTGTTTTTGCAATGAAAGGAAGAAGGGAAACCGGTCTATAGTTCCCAAAAAGAGTTGGGTTAAGAGTGGGTTTTTTAAGAAGTGGAGTTATAAAATTGTGGAGTTAAAGTGGAGTTTAAAAATTATATTAATTTTTTAAATTATAAATAAATAAACTAATTAACACTAATAATAAATAAAATAAATTAATTATGGTGAGGTCCTTGCAGTAAAAGTAAATGGGGCAACAACAAAAAAATTCATAAATTCATATAATTTCATAAAAGCTGAAAGAAAATCGGTGGTGAATTTTAACTTAGAAATTGCTAGTACATTTTACATATAATTACAAAGAAATAGCAAGTAACTCATTGAAATAAGTCAAAATTTGAAGTGGAAAGTCTTAAAGAAAAAAAAATATTGTAAAACAAAATTTTATTTACAAATAAAAAATTATTTTTACAGCGTATGTTGTTTGTTAAAACTATTATTTGATTGTAAAGCGGTTTAAATCCTTTTGTAAGCAATATATTGTAAACCACAAAGTTATAAAATATAGCTTCATACAGTCAAAGTTAGCAAGTAATTTTTGTCACCTCCATTAAAATCAGGCTAACACATTGTTTATATCTTGCGGCTTTAATTTGGAAACAGTGAGTAATTTGAACATTTTCAGATTTTAGAAGTCAGAAAGTCAAAAACTGTTTTTAAGCTGATCAACATTATTTTCAATAAGTGCTGTACTGTAGATTGAGCTTAATTTGTATTGAAACCAGAAAATTCCTTTAAGAAACATCTTTGAGGAGCACAAATCAGGGATGGAGGTTTCCAGTCTACTTTTCCATAGATAGACAATGGCTGCAGTCCACCCGACAAACCTGCTCTGTTCTCTCTCACCCTCAGTTGCTTTCTCTGTCCCTCTCTATCATCATCTGCCTATCTGCTTTTGAGCAGAACCACACCAAACATCCTGCTCACTGCTACTACAGAGTCAAAAGTTCACTTCCCCAGCTCAACTTTACTCCTTTGTAACCGCTCCATTAACAGAAGCACTTTCGTATGTTTCAGATAGCTGGAGCGAACAAAAACACAACCAAACATCTCACCTGCCCCCTGACCCTGACTCACACACCTCTACGTTCCCAGAGCCATCAGAGCAGTACTGAATGCAGAACCACTTAATATTTCGTTTTCTTTTCTCTACGCTTTTGGAACCGAAGTGGAAAATCTCTTTTTTTCTCTCTCTCTCTCTTGTTTTGTCTGTAGGAGAGAAGGAAAGAGAGAGCGATAGATTTTCGATGAGAGCGAGCTAATGAATGGTGGAGAAAGGGAGTGTGAGATTTATTTTCCCACCACCAAAATCCACTTCAAACGGGCTGTCACATCTCCTCAGCCCATATTAATATGTCTGCGGTCAAAGTTTTAACTGTTATGATAGCTGTAATATTGTTCTATGCCTCGAGTCAGAAGATTTGTATTCCGTTTACGCTCTGGGTTTCGTTTGGATACAAACAAACCGCTGTGCCCAGACTGTTTTCATGTGTTTTGCAAAATTAAGTTGAGAGGAATTTCTGGATCTCAGCTGTCCCCTTAAGAGTGTTGAGAAATTTCAGCATCCGTCTCGCCCCAAACAAGCTGGTTTCATGCGTGTGGTTTAATAGCACATGTATACAAAACCTCACTGGGAGTCTAATTCTGCCTCTCTGCAAAAAGGTCAGCTAAAGTTTCTGCAGGCCCGCCCAGAACAAATGGGTCAATCAACTTCAGAAACTATGCTTCCCTCCTTACCAACTCGGCCAAGTGTTTATCATTGCGGCGAATTATTGATAAACACACAACATTTCTTATACAGCATAACGTTAACAGTAATCGGACTTGCTGTCTGGCATTTCTTTTAGTGCATGTGTGTTTCAAACTGTGCTGTAGAATTTCAAGTGTACAGAAAAAAAACATGCTGATTTTTATCAAGAAATCATTTTTAATTTACAAATTTGCCTTTTATGGTAAATCCAAATGTCCCATTTCATTGTGTAACAAAATTATTTTCTGTAATGTAAAAATAGGAGACAGTTGCATAGGCTATTCACACAAAAAAAATCAAATAATTTCAGGGAAAAAAGACATTTTAGCATTGTGAAATAACCACAGGTTTAAAAACAATAGGATCCCTTCAGAAAGTGTGCTTGAATTTTAATGTACAATACAAAGAGAGCAATTACGTGTGTGTTTTTGTATTAAACTATTGCTAAAGCATTGTGTAACCCGTGATAGGCTCAGTCCTGAGGTAAGCACCAATGTCTTTTTGCTTTGATTAAGAGAGTTCAATCTGACCAAAAAATAACAAAGAAAACAGAAAAGAAACACTTTGAATAGCCGACATGCTACAGAGTAAAGCCCAGGTAATTTGTCCCAAATTACATGTTCAATATTCACTAAGCTCTAAAGCTTTCAGATTCACTAGTTCTTTCACAGTGCATTCGTGGTTTAAGTTTTCACATTCACCAGCTGAGGTTGTAATTGTAACTAGTGGTTAACAAAAATTTCTGTGAGAGGAAAAGACAAAATGTCAGCATGGTCTTTGGAATAAAAACAGCGGGTGCCATATCTCATCAGAACATTTACATTTACTGTAAAACAATTTATTTAGAGGCAAAGCAGATGAGCTCTAAGACTATAAAAAAAGGAAGCAGCCCTAACAGGCTACTGTGTTTTATGTTACTTGAAATAAGGAGGACTGATTGTTGTAAGTGCAGTTTATGGTACATTAGAGCGGTAGCTGGAGGATTAGGGTGTACGTTTAGATCACAGGGCCTGGTCAACTGGCATAAAATCTAACATCAGTGGGACAGGCAAGCGCGGATAGTCTTCGAAAATCTGAGATTTCACAGGGCTTACCCTGAGTGGACCAGCTGCTGCTATCTGCACTCACAGTATCAGTGAGAGAGAGACCTGCTCCTCATGTTCAGATGGTTGTCACATTAGCGGCTCTACGTGTGTGCGTGAGGCACCGTGGGGTTAAAGCCGTCACATTAGCCTGAAATTAACTGCTCCGTAATAGGGGTGAGGAGGCCCTCTCAAACATTTCACATGAGGAAAGGTCTTGAAGGTGTTGCCAAATCAATCACTTGCAAAACGTCACTCTTTGGTTTATATACACAAAAGTGCCTTCGCTGGAACTGTTATACAACTAGTCATGCAGAGAGTCGTTCAAAGGTGTTGACTGCGATGCAATTGAAGCATATGGACTCTGCTGTAAATATTACTGCATTTTCAAAGGCACCACCCATGCTTAGTCTGTCGCACCAGATGGACTGAAACACGTGGACATGGATTGTTATATCATGATCGGAATATGCACAAAGATATTCCAGTTGTGAGATCACAGGGCAGTACTTGCTACTTTTTCAATAAGCTGAAGGCACTTGGCATTGGAGGAAAGGAAAGGGAACAAAGACACTAAATAGCTCGAGACCATACACCTGAAGGTGGTGAAAAAAATAAAATAAATGGTACTCTCTGTGAACTCTCATTCCATGCTGAAGGGGATAACTACATCAATGCAGAGAAAAGCTTAGATCACTTTACCTAAGTCCTGGAACAAACACTCTCTTCAGTTAGTTGCTCCCTTTAGTATGGAAAAAACTGGGCCATTCACAAAGCTGGAAAATCAGATACAGGTGATCCAGTACTCCGAAAAATAGTCTATAAAAAGTCCTCCAATTACTATAAAATCCCATAAAGATTTGGCTTTTTTTCTTTCGTCCAGATTCGCTGCTCCATTCTGGACAGAAGCCCTGAATATTGTTCATATGTGCTTTTTCATTCTATATACACCAATAATACTTAATACACAGGTTTGGGGTACGATTGCAACTCTCTTCTGTAACATTTGACATTTTCTCTTTGGCTTTTCCAACATACAAAAAAAAAGAAAGAAAACGAACAGAAAAAGAAAATTAAATAAAAACAATCTCTTTTTGGGTTTTCAATTGGTTGTTTGGCTCGGTGATTGAACAAAAAAGAAGTTGTTTTTATATAAATACTGCATTGTCTGAGTGTCCAACAGTCAAAACAGATTATAAATAAAGCAGTTTCCTCCTTGTAGGGAAGTAATTTTAAGAAATGCACGTACTGCAAAATCTGCAAAGAAAGGCACGTTCAGAATTAAACAGTTTGTGTGCATTTTTATGGCCAACATTTTTGGCCTCCATGCTTTGAGGTGCAGGTACAAATGAAGATGAGGTGAGAGTTGAATACTGTGAATGGCATACAGTGATGTCTCTTTGGAAAGTATAGTTAGTGGTTCCCCCCTCTAGCTGGGAGAGTAGCGGTCAATGATGCGGGACTCTGCCGAGAGCTGCTGGGAAGAGGGTGGCAGTGGTTGGTTCAGGACGTCTATCTTGTTGTGGGTGAAGCCGAGGTGTTCTACAGCCAGCTTTGACAGCGGGTAGAGGCTCTCCATGACTTTGGCGTCAGCCAGCAGGTGCTGAGAGGCTGTAAGAAGGTCTGAGGTTTTCTCCTGCTTCAGACCCAGATGCTCAGCTGTGTACTTGCTCAGGGGATAAATCCCCTCGGAGAAGTCTATCTTCAGCTTGCCGTCAGGAGTTAGTCCTCCACCAGCTGTTCCGCTGCTGTGCATCTTCATGTGACTGATAAGGTTGCGTTGCTGAGCAAACTTGCCCCCGCACACCTGGCACTCGTAGGGTTTCTCTCCGGAGTGGATGCGCATGTGTTCCGTCAGACGGTACTGTCGAGTAAAGCGCATGCCGCAGGCGTCACAGGCGAAGGGTTTTAGGCCCAAATGGCTGCGCATGTGGCGTGTCATAGTACCACGTTGGGTGAACTTCTTGCCACAGATGCTACAGGGGTATGGGCGTGTCAGCCAGTGGGTTTTCTCATGTTGCCTTAGGGTGGCAGGATCTTTATAAGACTTCTCACAGGACGAACAGCGATAGGGGCGTATGATCTCCCCGAGACCAATGGAATGGAGATTTTGCGTTGATTTGCTATCTAGGAAAGGGCTGTGGAGGCCACTAGAGCTATTCAAGCTTGTAGGTCCATGGGCATTGGTCGGTTTGCTGCTGCTGTTGTTGCTGTTGTCCAGCTCGCTCCCGTTGTTTAGCTCCTCCTCAGTATGAGTTTCCACATGGGCATTGAGCTGCTCTGAGCTGGGAAAGCCTTTGTCGCAGGGGATGCATACGTATAAGTTATCTCCAAAACTCTCTGGCTCGTATGGCATGTGATATCTTCCACCCGAAACAGGGGGAGATGGACGACCCTCGCTGCTCCCTGTCTCTTCGCTGCCGGTCCCATTTTCATCCTCTCCATCATCGCAGGTCCCTCTGTCATAGCCCCGCTCATTCATGTTCAGCTTTTCCTCACTGTTCTTATGGTGATTCATGTGCTGGTGCCTCTCTTTATCCTGCTCACCCATTCCTCCACTCTCATCCTCTTCGTCTTCCTCATCTTCATCCTCTGGGTTGGAAGGCTCATTCTTCACCCACCGATAGATGTTGGACCCATCTCGGCCTTGTTCTCTGGAGTCTTCCATGGGTTCTGGGCTGGGAGCGCAGGGGTAAGGTTCTTGGCCCTGAGGACGGTGCAGGTGGGGAAGATGGGGTGCAAGAGGATGGTTGGGTAGAGGGAAGGGGTGTGGGGTAAGAGACCCCACATGATGGGCTGTCTCCATTTTTCTGGAGCCATCGTTGGGACTGAGCAGGGGGCTAGTGCTTTGATCTAGCTCCCCCTCGGGCTCCTCTTCTGGGTGGAGTGAGGAGATCAAATGGGGGTGACCAGAGGGAAGCTGGGACTGGGAACTTGGGCTTTTCTTGGACAGGTCAAGGCCATAGACGGATGAGCAGTTCCTGTCAGTAGGGGGCATGCGCAGGCCTGACTGGGGCGACAGGGATGCCTTTGCTGGGGGGTAAGGCGGTGGACCCTGGGTGGGAACTGGTGCATAAATTTCACCGACGTGGGGGCCAAGTGGGAGGGGGGGCAGGTCCTCTAATGGTGTAGGTCGAGGGGTGCTAACTACTCCTCCAGGGTGACAGGAGTGGATGACAGGGGTAGATATTCGAAACCGTCCTCCCCCCATGCCACTGGAGCCTATCTTATAAGGTAAAAACCCAGGGTTGGGACGTAAATGGTACTTCCCATTTCTCTTCAGCTTCTTCTTGCATAGAGTCACTAGATCCAGCAGCTGCAGATAACTTGCAGCCGCCAGTACTGCTCCTATATTTGGCTCAGTTGGAGAGCTGGGGTCACCTTCACTTAAGCGTCCTGTGTAGATATAGTCAAGAATGACTCGAAACACACCTGGACTGACCATCTCATGGTCCAGATTGATGAGGTTGTCATGAACGACAAGAGACTTAAGGTAGAGGCTACTGGCTGCCAAGATGTTCTTGTGAGCACGGAACAGTGCATTCTGCACCACGATGATAACATCACACAAGAAGCCTTTGGTTCGTTGTGTGTTCAACTGCAAGAGGAGGTGCCTAGCATGACTTGGGGCTTCCATGGCATCCAGCATCGACTTCAGACCAATACCTGAAACAGAAGAGAATGGAACAATTAAGTAGAAGCCATAAAGTTGTTGCAGATAAACAAACTACCACATTTAGAAGCTTATTGAAAACTAGCTGAATTTTGCATACTTATTTGAGTACTGTGGTATAAAAGCCGTTTTTTTTTTTAAATAGCTGTCTTTTGAAATATAACACACATTACTGACACATCTGTTTGTGTTGGACTGTCTTGTAAAACTTGACTGGCAGCACTTGAAGGTATAAAAAGGAGCACTTAAGCTTATGTGCATTTTCTTGATCCTGAATATAGCTCTTCATTTATTCTTTGATATTTTTGTGGACTTTCAGGTAGGGGATTGAGGGCAAAGAATTCAGCTTTTCCTTTAATACAACAAGCATCAGAAGGACTCCATAAATGTGAGCTATAGCTGACCGAGTGAGGCTGTGATGGTTTTGTCATTATCAAGATACAAACCCACATGTTTAAAACTTACAGTGAAGTGGAGTTAACAAAAAAAAGAAGAAAAAAGACAGAGGAAAAATGCCAGTATAAACATGTTTTCATATTGCTGTCTTCCTGATAAAGAATTCCAGAGGTGGTGTGTGGAGTTTTAAACAAAGTCAGACTGAAGGTTTTGCAAGTGTGATGAACAGCAGGCATAAACCAGCAGGGACAAAAAAATGCAACCAATTCATGACAGAACGCTCTGCTGTATAGAAGTGTGAGTTACAAATGAAACCGTTTTCAAAAGATCACTTATCAGAGGATGCCTACAAATTACTAAATAAACATTTAACCAACAATGCCAATTTTAAATTCTAAGCTGAATGCAGCAGTTCCTGTCATTCAAACATAATAAACATTATAAATTTACCAGAAAATATTGTTTAAACCCTGCTACATGAGGATGGTCTGTATATGAGATAAAACGGATAGTTAGGGTCCCACAGGGGATGGTTTCACTGATGGGAAACAAGAAGCTAAATAAATAGTCATCCCAACATCAGTTCCTTGTCTCTTTGTTTATTTCATTGTATAAAATAATCCTCTTAGATGAATACTGTAGTTTGTAGCAATAAGCTTCCATTTAATTAGCCCTTAAATCCAACAATGCAAGTCTTCCCTTTAAAACCAACCACAGCTCCTAACATGAAAAGTACCAAACCACACAGCTGCCAGAAAAGCTTGGTTTTACACAGTGTGTGAATTATTCAATGACTTTCAGCAGTTCGACTTTTTAGAGAAATTTCTGCCAGTAATTTTCTAGTTCGATTGGTCTGGTTAGATTTGTCCGTAGGAATTTAAGACATTAAAACAACTTGCAAAAATTGTCTTCTGTGTGTGTGTGTGTGTGTGTGTGTGTGTGCGCGTGTGTGTGTGTGTGTGCGCATGTTTATGTGGTTTATGAGGACACAAATTTGTATAATGACATGGGTATGACAGAGGTATTACAATATGAAGGTGGTTTATGAGGACACTGCCAATGTCCCCATAATTCAAAAGGCTTAAAAAACATACTAAATGGTGTTTTTTTTGAAAATCTAAAAATGCACAAAGTCTCCTGTGAGGGCTAAGTTTAGGTGTAGGGTTGGTGTAGGGCAATAGCACACACAGTTTGTTCAGTATAAAAACCATTATGCCTGAGAGTCCCCATAAACCACAAAAACCAACGTGTGTGTGTGTGTGTGTGTGTGTGTGTGTGTGTGTGTAAAACTACAATAAAGTTTGAATAAATGGTAGTAGCCTACTATTGTTTTTTGTTGTTGTTGTTGTTTGTTTGTTTTTTTCACTGTCCAAAACTTGATCTTAACTGGAAGTTGTCCAATTGTTGCTATGGTAACTTCATCAGACTAACCATAACAGCTGGAATGTAGACCTATAGTCTAAATTCAAATAAATAAAATTAAAAAATTATAAAATAAAATTCATTAAGTACCCAAATTATAATTAGGAGGGGTCAGATCTCCCCAATCCTCCATAACGCTTACCCTGATTATAGGCTACACACTAAACATGAGATTGTGATTCCTACTATTCCTCTTCATTTAAATTAAAACAGTCAAATGTGATTGACATAAATAGCTGCATCTCTGTCTCTCTTTAATATAAAGACGCAGCTAGCTGTGCACTGTACAGAAACAAGAAGACGCGCTTCTCCGCACAGAAACCATACATGGACAGAACTGAAGTTAGTCTATAAAAAAAAAATTACTGTATAAATATATTTATAAAACTTTTTTTGTGTACATTTTTGTGTCGAAACTATTCGTTTAGCCCGGTGCTAAAACATTTCCACGTGTGTAAAAAAAAACACACACAACAACACAAATCCAAGTGACGCCTAAAATAAGAAGTGATGGTTTTAAATGGTTTCTGAACATTTCCTTTTTGTGGAAATATTGCAGCTGGTCATTTCTGGCCTGCAGTGCACCTGTAGCCTTTCCCGTTTATGTCAGCCTGAACACGCTTGAGGTTATTCAATACAATTTTCCTAATTCATAAATCATGTGTTCCGTTTTATTTCCAAACGCGCCTCATTTATAGATTTTTTTAATCATTATATAATTGTAATAATACAAAGGATATACACTTTCACTAACGCACAGAATCAAACAGATGACATGTTATTAATTGCCTGTTGCAGGCAAAGTTACCTTAACAATGGAGCATCTCAACCAAACAAACAGCACCCGCAACATTTCCTCTCAGCCCGCATCTCTCTTCAGAGTCTGTGTTAATAAAAGCGCAAAAGTTGCGTAACTCTTATCTCCACCCCTGCTGCCCACGGACACGTCTCATCACTGACAAGTGTATTTTAAGGCATTTTTGGCTTGTGGACTTTCCATTAGTGAGAGTTTGAGAAAGCAGCACAAACTGTATGAGCGATTCGTGTCGTACTGTCCTAACTGTGCTGCTTTCAAGAAGCCCAAAGATGACAGATTAGAAGGAAAATGTAAACAATAAACGGGACAGAACGGAAAGTAAGGACTGTGCTTCAGCCTTCACCTGAAAGTTTTTATAAGCAAAGTTAAGAAAGAAAGAAAGAAAGAAAGAAAGAAAGAAAGAAAGAAAGAAAGAAAGAAAGAAAGAAAATGTCCTCTAATTAGTCAGAGAACAACAATGCGCGGGGGGGGGGGGGGGGGTCACTCCTTTCTGTCACAATTTCAGCGTGTTATTTAAAGGAAGTGATGAAAGACGTAAATCATGTTTTAAACGATTGTTTGAACTTCAGGCGTAAACACTTACATCCTCTCAAACCTGTCACCTTGTGGATTTACATTACGCGCACGTGTGCATCAGAGAATTTGAGCTCATTTAAGGGCCTAATCATGTAGATTAATTAGTAAATAACCTCTCAGCAAATATAAAAGTTGAGGAGTTTTAATTCAGCCTTTAAAAAAAAACACTGAAGGTCACATTAAACTAAAAAAAGATTTTACTGAATAAATGCAGTTAATAGACCTCATTTGAATAAAACTACAAAAGCTATCAATGCTCAAAAACCGTCAATTGTTTGGGCGTGCAGCGCGTGCGACAGCTTGGTCTATTTGCTATATTTGGTATGGTACAGGACTGGATTAAAGACAGCGCGTGGGTGATATTTTAGGTGCTTTGGTATTCATTAGCCCTGTGTTTTGTCTCTGTGTCATTTTGCTGGTTTAGGGGTGAGGCAGGGGTCTGCTCGTGTTCTTAAGACTTCCTCTCTCTCTCTCCGCCCTCGGTCTGTCATCTTTTTACCGCAAAAGCGTCCTCCCTTTGAGATTTATCCCTTTAGACGGAGTCTAATGTACCTTTAAGGAATAAACAGTTAATCAGTCAAAAAGCATATCTTTTAAATTGGCGTATTAGACGTTTTAAACACTGGGAACACGAGAGAAATCTAGATATTTAGTTTGTTTTATTTATTTATTTTAATTGTTTTAGGATAATGAATGACACAAGGGGGGGGGGGGGCATATATAGACAAATTCTATTACATGTATAATTTAATAATGTCGGCCCAATAATTGAATTGCAGAATAAAGTTGTCATTCAGTCACTGACACGTGTGCGAGAAATAAAAATAAAATAAAATGTTTTAAACTAGTTTTCAATTGATGTCATTTAAAGTGCTTTAAAAGTGTTCCCTATAACTTAGCTTTCGAGTTTTACTATTTCCTAAGACATAGTGTTAGTTTTGAGTTTTGTGACTGAAAGGTAAAACCTGCGCAAAACCTCTTAGCACCAAGAAACGTGCGTTTGTCTTGGATCGTGCCTGTTTGTGGTTTAAAGTCAAATGGCAAAACACCTGCGGATTCTCGACCATTTTTGCATAGAATTTGAAGGTCGCCTAAGAGTTTGGAAAAGAGCATATCATGCGCTACAGCTTCCTCCCTCCACAGCTAGTCTTATTGCGCTCAAATTCTCTTGCGCGCTCCATCAGCACATGCAGATCTGGATATTCATTCATAAATACCACTGGGAGGACAGCTCACCATCCCCTATATGTGGTCTCCATGGTCAGAGATGAGATGGAAATATTCTAGCCACATATCACATCATCTATACCCGTTTTATGTTCTGTAGCCTAATAATCTCTTGAATAGAATATAGTAGAGAAAGATACAGCTGATAATCAGAGACATAGGCAAGTTCTCAGAGTGTCGCTATGACCATGTTACACTTTTAATTAAAATTCTAAATTAAAGTGAAAAAGGACTGTGAGGCCTGTTATAACCTATAAATACGATGCCATAAAACTGCTTCTTAATTTTACATTTTGTGATCTTTAAAAAGCATAAACTGTGTAATTATCTCAGTGCATTATTCTGTGAATAAATTACATTATTTACAGCTCGTCTTGTACATGTGTGGAAATGTTTAAACAGAGTATCCTCTCAAATAGGCTACTATAAGTGACACTGACAATCTAAAACTCTCCAAACCTGCTGTATATTCAACAGACTAGGCTACATTTGAATGCGAGACACCACATATGTGTCTTTAAAATCGAATCATTCTCTTTAAAGTCAAATCAGTCGCATGTGAAACACCATGAATTCTCAATTAAGGCTGAGAGGATGACCACACTGCCATGCGAATTCACACCACTACCAGATCACTATACGTACTGCAACATTTTTTGACTCATAATGTGATTACGAACTTGGCTATTTATCATGAAGCCCCTTGTTCACAGACAATAAATAGCCTAAATAAAAACCTTAGTTACTAAATATTGAAAAAACTAATTTCTTCAACATATAAGTAGCCTATTTGCATTTAAAAATAATCGTTGATATAGTAGCATACTAAAATGGGCAAAAGGAGAAAGGCAAACAATCGGGTCTTAATTCGTAAAACGTTTACATCCTTCCGCAAATGTACCGAGAATTAAACGGTTGCTCGGATTATTATTATGTCTGTCTAGATGAATAAATTGTTGATAAAGAGGCTATAAAATGTTAAGAGTATTGAACGTTACCTGGATGCCCGATCTCTTCTGCCATCCGATCCAAGTCTCTCTTAATGATCATCTCAACAGTCTTTTGGAGTCATTTCTGACGTTTCAACTTTGAACTGCCAGCCTCCTAAAAACCATGCCAGTTTTCCGAGCACGACTGCCAACTCTTTTTTATTATTAATTGCAATGAATTTCTTGTTGCTCACCCTCCCTCTTGCTGTCTCTCACTCTCTCTCTCCTCCCTCTATCTCTCTCGCTCACTCACTCACTCCTCCTATAAAAATACGTGCGTACTCCTGCTTCAGTTTTTCTCTTTTTTTGTATGTTTTGTAATTTTCTTGGCTATTTTTGCATAGATGTAATAACGCGACTGGAGATGATAATGGGCTCCTGGGCTGCGCGAGTGTTTTAGCGCCTCGGTGTGATGTCAGTCTACAATAAAACTAAAAGGTAAAATCGAGGGCAGGAACTTACAGTGACCCCAACTTGAACTTCTCAACACATCGACGCTTTGTCTTAAAGAGACAGGCGTTTTATCGTATATCACAACATAGTGTGCGTTAAAGAGTAGCTGTTCTTGTGAGTGCTGACTATTTTAATACGGATGACGGTAACCATAACTTCTATAATGTTACTCAGGAAAATAAACATGGAGTTTGCACACCCCTGTCTGGACCTGTGAATGTTTACACACAAATACTGATTACCTTTTGCATAAAACTCATCTTATTTAAATTTAATTTAAATTTAAGTTTTAATTTAATACAGTTGGTTGCACAATACTTAGAAAAAAGTACTACCATGTTTTTAATATGATCCCATGGTTCTACCATGGTTTCTTGGAAAAACATTGAAGTATATGAAAATAACATGGGGTATTTTTTTCTAGATGGTAAGCAATGCTCAAATATTAAACAATTAGATGCAAACTTAACATTATAATTGTGATGTTTTGCATACAATTTTTATCAAATTAAGAGTTTTGAAATACTTTTTATAATAGGGCTAATTTAGGGCTGTATCAGTAGCATCAGTATTATCAGTCTTTAATGACACAATTGCTTACTTTTACACAGACATTTATCGCTATATTTAGACATAAAAGTTAAATTATGCATATAGTCTGCATCACACAACACTGACTAGCCTACTGGAATTTAATTTTTTTAGGTTTCAGTAATAGATATGCGTCATCTTCATTTATTTAGTTTGTTTAATTGTGAAAATTATGACTCAAGAGTATTCTTAATAATAAAAGCTGGTATGAATGTCAGTTTAGATGTCATGGCCTGTTGACATAGACCCAGTGACCGCAGTGCACTCTTACCAATTAAAGTTTGAATTAGAATCTAAGATAACTTTTTCTCGAGTTCTTTAGAAAACCTTCTGTATGCTGGTGCTTTAAAAAAAAACACACGCAGAAACCAACACATTGATCTGAAGAACCTATAATGTCACATCAATAACTTTTTAATCTGCAAAGAACCATGTTCAATTCAAGAAATATACACTATAAAAACGTTTTCTCATAAGGAGAGGATCCATTGCTGAACTAATGAAGAACCTTTATTTTTTAGAGTCAGATTTGTTTTTAACAGCTGTACTTGGAATTAAGTATGAAATAGAGATATTCTAGTTGGTGACAAGTTGACAAGTATTTTGGTTTGATTTGTTTGATGCCAAAATTCAGGATGAAAACATTTTAAGTTGGTTTGTTTATTTTGAGCTGCATGATATGTGGTATTAAAAATCCGATTAAAAAGTAAATAAATCAGATCTCCGACTGTCCAGACACGCCTGCGGCACGAGCGCCAGTTACCACAATCTATCAGTTAAGTATGTTGGCACGCGCTCACTGCGCACACCTGAACGCGCCTCAGGTAACTCACACGATACATGCATTAACACAGACTCACCTCGGATTCATGTCTGATGCTCCTGCCGATCTTGACTTCCCCTTACGGGACTCCCCTGTCCACAGATCCCCAATCGTCCAAATTCCTCTTTAAAAGGTAAACTTTTCCCGGTGTTACCAGCTTCTTCCGTGTTGTCCCTTGTCCTTTACCCTTCTCCCCTTCTCTCTCCCTCTCCTCGCGCTAGAATGGATCAGACACTTGAGAATCTGGATGGACTCTGATTGGCGTTCGTCTCCAAAAGCAGTGCAGGCTGCGCGTGCAGTGACACCTAACGGCGCATATTATATAGTGCCCACGGCAGAGCGCACGACACCGCGGAATACATTCATTAGCTATAAAATGGTAACGAAGTGGCATAATTTCTGACCTAACATTAAGCACTTGTTTTTGTTAGATGGGTGAAGAAATTCTAAATGTTTAAAAATGAAGTATTTGAAATTATAGCACTTGAACGAAGTAGAACTAATGTGAAATTCAAATGTCCAAGTTGATACTTCAATGTATTAATCTCCATTAACTTCTTCATTTTCTTTTTAAGTTTAAAATGTTTCATTTTGCTATTAGCGCGTCGGCACAATAAATGAGCCACTCCACAATGCTGCTGGTTTTATATTTGATAAGTAGCTTAATTTTGTGTTTTTCACGCAACTTTTTGTGTTTTGTTTTTAGTTAGTTAGTTTTTTGCTATATGCGTCATTTGTTTTTGTTACTGAATATTTTGTCTCAAATACTTTCAATATCATTTATTTATTTATTTATCTTTTTGTTTCGTAAATTTTCACGTTTTATTAAGTACTGTTATGAATTAAATGAGCTGCTAGGTGTCTTTGAGCTCTCTTTTCCTTTTGGGACTTGATTGATTTGAGTATTTTATGTTTTAGAAGGCTTTCATTAATGCATAATCTTGCTTCACACGGTTTAACCAATCACTGATTATTAACCAGTCACAAAGTATAATTGCTATTTTCAAATAAGAAACATGACAACTACACAGTGTCGGTCTGACTGACTAGTGGATTTCAGCCAGATATTCCCATGGTGTCATATGTTTTGTCATTATTTTTGCTTTCACTTTGTGGCGTCCTGTTTGTTGTGGAGTGCTGAGATGAAAGTGGTTTCTCGTCGGGCATTCACCTGGCAGAAGGCTTTTCATGTCACAGCCTGGCCCTCAGGCCCTTGAATTACTCTAACAGCTGACTGACATCTGTTTCCCCATCTCTCTCCTGAAATTACTACAGTTCAAGATGCTGCTTTTTAATTTTAATGGTCAAAGTCATAGCAGTCTGGCTTTACTGAGGAGAACGTATTGTCTTTCACTTCCAGGTTCTCTTGATGAACTTGTGATAACCTCAAAAAATAGAGATAGGCAGAGCTAGACAAAGGACAGATCAGGGTGCAAACAGCACCTGGATGTTTTTTAGTTCACTTTAATGTTGGTATAAAATTCACTACCCATATGTTGGAGAGAAACAATGGGTATTAGTCACTCGAAATAGCTCAGTTGTTAAACATCATTGCTTAATTTGACCCTTGTGTCTCACTGACCTTGACTCATGTGACACCAAAGTCATTTGGCTCAGTTATGTTTATTGTTTGTTTACAGGCTCGTTTGATTTGCCAAAGTCAGCTCTTTCATTTTCTTAAGGATACATTGGGCCTCATTCATGCAACATGAGCAGAACGAATTTCTAATTGTTCAATAAACCATTCTTATGTAAACTGTCACATTCAGTTCACGTAAGAAAGACTTTATGAATGATTTACATACAAATTTGTTCTACTTGTGTTTCATGAATGAGGCCCAGTGTGTGCACAAGCAAAATGTGGATTCTGATTTGGTGTATGTTAAAGTGAAGGATTTAGACACAAATTTGCGATAGAGAGGATGTAAATTCAGTCACATTTATTACTATTACATATCAACTATGACTTTTGCCTCAATAAACTCCTAATTTGCTGCTTATTAATAGTTAGTTAGTAAGGTAGTTGTTAAGTTTAGGTATTAGGGATGTAGAATATATGCTTTATAAGTACTAATAAACAGCAAACATGTTAATAATATGCATGCTAATAAGCAAGTTAATAGGGAGAATAGGTCCCTGTACTAAAGACTTTATCTCAGCAAGTGAAGACACACTACAACCTCTATGAAGTCCTGATCTGAATTCCTAATGAGCCAACAACAGGTGAATGACCGGTGTTTACCGTGATTAAGTGAATGAAAGCTGTGTTAAAACATTAAGCAGGCCTGCCACTGGATCGCAGAGCACACTTGCACAACCACTGACACTTAACAATCAGCCATCACCTCCTAAATAACACACCTACTATTGTTTATTTGTATGTGCACATGTGTGTCCCTGAAATACGTGTGTATGTGTAAAAAAGTGCCACAGGAATGTGTGTGTAAAAAATGGAAAGAGTGCAAGAGAGCTGAACAAATTTAGTTTTAAGTGGGATGTTTATGTGCTGTGTGTTAAACTTTATTGGCCGTGTGCATGAGTGATATCGGTCTGTAAGTGGGTCTGTGAGACGGCACTTCTGCCAAAGTGGAGAATAATCTGAGGAACGCCTCACTTGGGACCAAAGCATCAAGTTATGTATGCATAGGGAATGACAAATAGCATTCCACTCAAGTTATAATAACGTTGCTGTTTTCAAGCATAAGGCCTACAGTTAGATTACGGTCCTGCAAAGCCCAAAGGCAACAGCGTCACAGCATATAACAAATAACAATAAATCATCTTGAATAGATAAGTCATAACAAAGTCTAAATAAATAAATATAAAATTATAAACCATAATATAGAAATTACATAATACTAATGTATATAATGTATGTACAATAATATGAATGAATGAATGAATTATAAACAAATAAATAAACTGATTGTCAGAGACCCCGTGGCACTGGCTTCATAATGTATCCTTGAGTCAGAATAATGCACCATGGGAACAGCTATTTAGCGGTTGAGCTGTTTGTTGCCTTGCACCCTTGGCCAGACATCCAACCCGAGCGTTTTCTCTATGGCAGCGTGATGAGCACTGTTTCTATCTTTGTGGGTACCACCGCTCAATTTACCACATGCAAGATCACCGGGCCCCAATGCCAGACACACCCCTGAGAACCAACATCTCACCAGAAATTGAGCGCTAGGCTCAACATTTGCGCACACCCTCTCCTAATTCACTCTAATGAGATGCTGCGAGACAGTTTTAGTGGATAGGCACACACAGACAGGTCATTTGCATCCTTTGCCTTTTGTGAGCGTCGTGGCCGACACGCGGATGCATCCTCCGCTGGCAGTGTTGCCGTTTTCAGGAGATGAAAGCTAAATGAGAAGCTGCCGTGATTGATAGGGATACTGTGAGTGTGGGTTTGAACTGGGCATGTTGTGATTCAAATGTGATTCTGCGTTGGAGGGAAAGGCATGTGCACCACTTGCGCAAACCAACCACTCTTTTTAGAGCCTGCGAGGGCCGATGGTGTGACTTCCTCAAAATACCTTCATCGAGCATGTCTCTATTGTTACCAGATGTCATTCTGACTTTCCAGCACACACTTTTGTACAGAGACTCACGTTGGAGAATAAAGCCCAAAGTATACTTAAGTTTTGATGCATACGCTTAGCGTATGTGTACAGCCAAACGCACTATGGGCCGCATCCAAAATTCCATACTTCCCTACAATATAGTAAACAGAACACAATAAGTGAATAGAGTAGTACGTCTTCAATTCACAGTATTCATATAACAGTGGGCAAAAAGTCACCAGATGACATACTTGCACCTTTCTACTGAGATTTTGCACATCCAGTGGATACTTCACTATCCCGTGAGGCTACAAAAGAGAATTTGTGAATGGTAGTAAAGCGATGCAACTGACGCTGGTACGTCACATGACTTTCCAATGGAACAGCATTCTGCAAAAAAAAAAAAACTACTTTGTTACATTGTACTGTAACCATCTACTATGTGAGAATAGCTAATTTAGGTAATAAATTTGGTAATGGTATGAGATTCATTCACAGCAAATTATCATTGGTAAGTTACATTACTTTTTTCAAGTAAATAGTAAAGTAACACATTGCTTTTAAACTTACAAGAAAATACCTGAGTTACTTTTTCTAATAATAACGCAAGTTGCTTTGTTTTCCCGTTTATTCATTGGCAGCTCTCCTGTCCCTGTGTTGAGAGAAATCAGGACTAAGTGCAGAGGTAGAGACACTTCCTTCAGGCTGAGGTTTATTAAATTCCCTTTTGGCGTAAAAGGGCCTTCACAGTCGGCAAAAATATAACTTTTGGGGTTTTTTTGCTATTAAGAATAAAAAAGGAAGCCCAGCTCAGGTGACAAAAAGTAACGCAAAAGTAATGTATTACTTTAAATAAAAAGTAACTAGGTAACACACTTTGTTACTTCTTTTATTTAGTAAAGCAATATTGTAATGCATTACTTTTAACAGAACATTCCCCAACACTGTTAATAACAAAGGCAACTTTTTACTTCCTTTTAAAGGGCATTTTTCCTAACTTTGATAAATGACTAAATGCTCCACTCCGGCATCCTCACTATTGCTATTTAGTGATTTTTTGTGTTTTTTGGCTGCAGCAGTTAACAGTTTATTTCCAGTCACCATTGCAATTCCCTCAGCTTTAATAGGGACTGTAAGAAACAGCATAAGTGAAATGGCAATGGTGTCTGGAAGTAAACTGTAACTGCTGCAGCCAAAGAATGCTAAAAAAAAATCACAAAGCAATCACTAAGCAACTAGAGAGAATGGTGGAAAGGAGCATTCAATCATTTGTGATAAAAATAAAAAAAAATCAGATATAATAGATTCTATTAATCTATTACATACTACACTCATCACATGCACACTAGAAAGTTTCATCTTTGTTTTGTACCTGCACTTTTTCTGTCTCTTTTTCTATCTTTCTTTCCAGACTAATAACAATTTCTTTGTACTGTTTAAACTAGAGTTGAGTGGATCACTTAATTCCTTCAGACACATGCATGTTCACATGGCTTCTATTGTTGTTGCCGTCTTCAGTAGTTTGTTGTTGTTGTTCCGTCATATAGGTTTATTTTTCATCTTAATTTTATTTTTGAATTTTTTTATTATTATTATTTTATAATGCAAAGGTAAGTTACTTTCTTTTCTTTTTTCTTTTTTTTTTTGAATGTGCAACACTTCTGACTGATTAGCTGCAATAGGTAAATAACTAGAAAAATAACAGTAAAGTGCAGTAAACGGTAAAGCCATTTGTGCTACAAACCAGTGTGTTTATGACTATAATAATGAACTATCACACCAGTTTGGAATATCAAGCATCATAATGAACTGTTTGTGAATGACACCAGAAGCCTTGAACATTCAAGTTACAAATAGCCATGTCTGGTCTTATGTTAAAAATGAGGTGAATACTTTGGCCTTAGCCCGACTCGGTGGTCTATGACTCAGTGATACCAGGGTCACTGTGCCACCCTGGCCTGAGGGTTGCAAGCAACATGTTGGCACCAGCGGTCACCAGTCGTTGTGGTGTTTGAGCAAATTATCCATCTGTGGAGCACATGGCTAGCCGCTCAGTGGTCTCTGCTCTCTAAACTCTCCTCATTATCCCCTCAGAGCCACTCCACACAAACACACACGCGAGCGCGCACGCACACACACACACACACACATAAGGGAAGAGCAGCCTTTTGTTTTCTGTGGCCTACACACGCCCTACGCCGAACCTCCTCCTTTTCTCTCCTCTCTTCCAACTAAATCTCTTTTCCGGCTTGATTCTCGCTGAAAACCATATGGCGTGTGACATCATGGGGGCAGGAAGCCGAGCTAAAGGGAAGGATAGAGCAGAGGAGAGCGATTGGCCTGCCAGGTCTCCTCGCAGTGATGTCAGCAGACAGGCATGCAGGGAGGCCCGGTGGGGGTGAGGAGGGGGGAGAGCAGGTTGGAAGTGCTTTTGGGATTTTTTTCTATATTTCACTCCCACCTGGATAATCAAGGGAAGAATGGAGGGGGGTGGGCTTGTGGACTTTGTGTGAACCGTTTTCCTTTAGGGACTGGTCCCCGTGCTGTAATAGAGAATGTCTGCCCTCATTTACCAGTCACATTTTCACATTGTCCAATCTAATATGCACAAAATGTACTCTGAGGTACAATCAGTCTTGCACAACAACTAGGGCACCTATCATGTCTAATCAAAAAGGCATTATATAAAGCCATTCCTAATGCTACACTTACATGAGACGAATCTACCTCCAGTATCGTTTTGTTTTTTTGGCATCCTGTTGGAGAGACTCATATAGAATACAGGGTAGTTTCAACGTATAGTAATCAAATCAAAAGTTTAGACACACCTGCAGATTCTTTATTTTGACCATAGCTGCTTTTCTTCAATATAGCCACCCTTCCTAAAATATAAAGGCAGCTATATATTTTACATTTAAATTTAATTATTTAGCAGATGCTTTTATCCAAAACAAAAATAGACTATAGAAGCAATCAAAACCAGTTAATGTAGCAAGGTTTTTTTATATATATAATAATAAATAAAATGAAAACAAGTACATAGAATAGAAAAAATATTAATGCTAGTGTTAGGGTCAATTTTTAAAAAATAAATAAAAGAAGAGTCAAAAGAATAGAAAAAGAGTAGAGAACGCCAGTGTTAGAAGACCATTTTTAAAAAAAGAAAACATGTAGATAAAAGAGAAATAGAGAGTGCTAGTGTTAGAGGGCCGAGTGTAGATGGAAGAGATAGATAGATAGATAGATAGATAGATAGATAGATAGATAGATAGATAGATAGATAGATAGATAGATAGATAGATAGATAGATAGATAGATAGATAGATAGATAGATAGATAGATAGATAGATAGATAGATAGATAAGAGTATTATCTTGAACAAGTTATTTCTTATTTTTATTGTAATACTAGCTCTATTATTATTATTATTAAACACTTGTATCTAACACTAACACTAATTGTCTTAATTCATTCGTTTATTATTTAACATTTTTATCGAATACAAACACTATCTTAATTCATCAGTATTTATTATAATTATTATTATATCTATTAATATTAATAGTAATTTACATTTTACATTTACATTTAGTCATTTGGCAGACGCTTTTATCCAAAGCGACTTACAATTGGGGAACACAAAAAGCGATTAATCTTGAAGAGGCAATCAGACAGAGGAAGTGCTCGTAACACCAAGTCTCAGTCATTGTTCAAATAAGTACAATGAATGAATGAATGAATGATGCATTTATAGTACATTTATAGTACATTACTAGTACAAGCTAGTAAGTGGAGAGAAAGATAGAGGGAAAGAGTTTTTTTTTTTTTTGAGTTTAGGTACTCAAAAAAGTACTTAGTCAAGTACTGCCGAAAAAGATGAGTTTTCAGTTGTTGCTTGAAGATTGCCAGGGATCCGGCGTTCTGGATAGGGGTGGGAAGATTATTCCACCAGCCAGGAATGGTGAACGAGAATGTTCTGGAGAGTGATTTTGAGCCTCTCTGTGATGGTACCACAAGGCGTCGCTCACTAGCAGATCTCAAACTTCTGGAGGGGATGTAGGTTCTTAATAGTGAGTGGAAGTAGGAGGGTGCTGAGCCTGTGGTAGTTCTGGACGCAAACATCAGTGTCTTGAACTGGATGCGAGTTGCCACTGGTAGCCAGTGCAAGGAGATGAAGAGAGGTGTAACATGCGCTCTTTTGGGCTCGTTGAAGATCAGTCGTGCCGCTGCATTCGGAATCATTTGTAGAGGTTTGATTGTGTTTGATGGCAGACCAGCCAGAAGAGCATTGCAGTAGTCCAGTCTAGAAACAACAAGGGCCTGGACAAGAAGTTGCGCAGCATGCTCTGTCAGAAAGGGCCTGATCTTTCTGATGTTGTGTAGTGCAAACCTGCAGGATCGAGCAGTCTTTGCAATGTGCTCTTTGAAGGTCAGCTGGTCATCAAAGATTACACCAAGATTTCTGACCGAAGTTGATGGGGTAATCATTGATGAGCCTAACTGAATCGTGAAGTCATGCTGTAGAGTCGGCGTGGCAGGGAAGACCAGAAGTTCCGTCTTTGCCAGGTTGAGCTGTAGGTGATGTTCTTTCATCCATGCCGAGATGTCCGCCAGGCAGCCTGAGATCCGTGCAGCTACCGTTGGGTCATCTGGTTCAAAAGAGAGATAGAGCTGTGTGTCATCGGCGTAGCAGTGATAGGAGAAGCCATGTGCATGTATGATGGGACCCAGCGATGTAGTGTATGTGGAGAAGAGGAGGGGTCCAAGAACCGATCCCTGAGGAACTCCAGAGACCAGTTGATGTGGTTTGGATACCTCCCCTCCCCAGGCCACCCTGAAGGATCTACCAGTGAGATAGGATTCAAACCAGCGAAGTGGAATCCCAGTGATGCCCAGTGATGAGAGTGTAGACAGTAGAATCTGATGATTGACAGTGTCAAAAGCAGCAGAGAGATCCAGCAGAATGAGGACTGACGATTTGGAATCAGCCTTTGCAGTTCGCAGGGCTTCAGTGACTGAGAGTAGCGCACTCTCTGTTGAATGGCCACTCCTGAAACCTGACTGTTTAGCATCCAGTTTGTTGTACTGTGAAAGAAACCGCGAGAGCTGGTTGAAGACAACTTGTTCGAGTGTTTTCCCTATGAATGGAAGGAGAGAGACAGGTCTGTAGTTATCTAAAAGAGAAGCGTTTAATGTAGGTTTTTTGATCAGTGGGGTTACCTGAGCCTGCTTGAATGCTGTGGGGAAGATGCCTGTGAGGAGAGATGTGTTGATGATGTGTGTGAGTGCCGGTAAGAGTGTGGTAGAGATTGTTTGGAGAAGGTGTGAGGGGATCGGGTCGAGAGGACATGTTGTAGGATAGCTGGAGAGGAGAAGTTTGGATACTTCTGCCTCGGTGAGGGGACAGAAGGAGAAGATGGGAGTTAGAGCGGTGGATGTGGTTGATTGTAGGTAATTCTTACACAATTTTTCTATAAATTTTTCTGTGGTTCGAGGACTCCCCGGAATCTGCACATTCTATTCATTCTCTTATCCAGCTTCATGAGGTGCATCATGGGATGCTTTTTAAACTGTAGTTTCCATGTATGCTGAACACTTGTTGGCTGCTTTTCTTACACTAGCCGTTCCAACTCATATATTTACTACAAATAACAATTACAGTATTAGTTTAGCGAAGAAATTTGTGCATAGGCGCAAATTACATTTATTTACACAGATATTAAGCATAAGCCTTTAGATGAAAAGTTTCATGAGGAACATAAATTCAGTCAGGTGCGTCCAAACGTTTGACTAGTACTGTATTTAATTTCATCCTGTATAGCAGCTTTGATTTGTGTGGTACAGTAATGCACCGAGACCTTGGGCAGTGGTTCAGGCCTGGTATCTGGGATATGCATTAACCGTGAGCGTAATGCACTGTGGCCAACTCTTTTCACTGAGTTGCCTTAATGAGACAAAAGTGCACATTCTACAGCTGTTTGCGTTGAACCATGAGATTTTCCATGTTTATATGCAATGATAGACAGAATCTTGGATCTCCTCTCTTCCTCCTCAGCGGACCCCAGGTCCATTTCCGCTAGCCTATTCCCTCGCACTCCCTCACGCCTCACCTCAATGCATCCAACTTCTCCGCGTCTATCTCATCTCGTCAAAGAGTCACGATCTGCGCAACAGGCGTTTTGTCTGTCAGGCTCCCTCCCCTGTTCGCTCGCTGGGTGAACTCCACTGCTTTGTTGGGAGGTCCTGGTCTCCATACCACCCCCGTTCCAGTCAGTTCTCTATCAGCACAAACGCACATACCACCCCTCTCCTCTGATTAATGGCAGAGCTGGGGCGGGTGCCAGGCCAGCTCCTTGCAAACCAAAGTGAAGTGAGAGAGAGGACAGGAGAGAGGAAGGCGAGGCAGGGCTGCCGCAGCTGTGGTTTTGGAGCCTGTCTCTCAGCCCCTCCTCTGCCCCCCTCTCTCCATCTCCTCACTGGCTCCTTCAGGGACACACGCCTTGGCCAGGCCCCAGGAACCAGGGAGTCAGGACCAGGGTAAGGGGAGAGGAAGGGGGAACAAGACAGCGAGAGAGACAGAAAGAGATAAAGCGAGTGTACAGAAAATGACAGGATGTTTGATTTTACTGAGGAATTTTGAGAGTTTACGGTCGAGACAACTAGATGTAGTGAGAAAAGGGCGCCTAATAAGTAAGAAGAAAACAAAGTGTAAAAGTAGCGCTTCTCTTATTTCCGCTCAGATTCGCTAACAGGAAGCTGCTCTTATATTTCTGTTTATTTTGAAAATTTTGTTGTTTTACTTTCTCCTATCACAGATGAGAAGGTTGATTTTCATTAGCAGGAAAATCAGTGGCATTTAAAACTCTGGCTGAATTACAAAAGATTATTATTTTCTTTTAAGTAATTAATACTTTTATTCAGCAAGGATGCATTAATCATAAAGACATTTACAATGTTACAAAAAATCTATTTCAAATAAACTGTTCTTCTGAACTTTCTATTTATCAACAAATTCCACAAAAAAATATTAAGCAGCACAGCTGTTTTCAACATTGATAATAATATGAAATGTTCCTTGAGCAGCAAACCAGCATATTAGAATGATTTATGAATGATCATGTGACACTGAAGACTGGAGTAATGATGTAATGACTGGAGTAAAATTCCGCTTTGCCATCACACGAATAATTTTCCGTCATTTAACAGCCATTTAAAATTGTATTTCATAACTGTATTTTATAAATGCATCCCTGGTGAGCATAAGAATATGCAGTATTCAAGAAACAGCAGGTGAAAAATACCTGCATGATATACTGAAGAAGGGCGCATTCAATACTGTCTATCCCATGAGGCCACAGGAGAGTTGTTGTTGTATTCAAAAATGCTGGTGCAAGATCCTATCCCCTCTTCCCTCAAGAAAAAAAAAAAAAAAAAAATCTTGTTCCAACAGATCAAAATCGCTTTTCTTAAATAATATGCTAAACTAGCAGGCTAAGCTGTTTGTTTTATGTCTGATATATGTCATATGCCTACATTTTAAAACGCTAAGCTGCTAACTTGTTAACTAAAAACACAAAGGGAAATGAGAAACAATAGAATAAGAATAAACAGATCATAAAGCTATTTTTTGCCCTTTTTTGATAAGATTTTGCATTGGAATCCTGCATATTTATATATTAACATTCAAGAAGTTTACCTATAGTATTTGAATGCCGCTATTGTTTTTGCAATACTGTTTGGCTAGTGACACAGGCATGGCATGGAACTATGATTTAGACATGAGTGGACAGATCATCATTTCACTGTTTTCTTTGTTGTTTACTGCTGTCTTTAAACATTCAGCTAGTAGATTTGAAGGGTTCTCCGTGTGCATGTCAACTTTCTGTGCCGTAACGCCGTCCCAGGCTGGCGGCCCTGTCTGTGTGTGCGTCTCTCTTGCGGTGTTTTATGGGCTGTGCGCTGCGGTGCGTTGACCTCGCTCTCACCCTGGTGCCACCCAGCCAGTGCAGGACTCAGGCACCATTGGCCCCTGCCAAAATCCCACAGCGCCACATCTGCTATCCATAAACGCCAGCCACTCTTGCTCTCCATCTCCTTCTCACACCCGCCAGCCCCCTCTTCCTCCTCCTCTCAAACATATATGCTTACTCTTGTTTTCCCAACTGAGCGGCACTTAAATTATACTCCTGCACAATCTCTGTTTTACATTCAATTTAAACACTCAGTGGTTCTCCTCTTATCTCTTCCTCCCCTGCAATCCATCTCTCTCTCTCTTTTCGTTCGCTCTCCTCTTCCAATGGAAAAATCTTTCACCCATTATGTCTTCAGTGGGATCCAGCTGTGTGTGGTGGCAGTGAACTGGGAACCACAGGACATTCCTGGTCCAAGAGGCCCTAAACCACCAGCGTTAACTCTTTCAGACTGTGGTCGAAACCAATCACATGCTCATGTGAGCGCTGTCCAATATACCTCCATGTAGTTTGTCCCTCACTGTCACAAACATTTCGCTTTCCATCAGCCGAGACACAATTCAACATTTCCACGTTAATCCCAAGCGGATGTTTCTGGTAAGCAGTGGGGATCGAGTGAAGGAAAAACTAGACAACTGTATTCCACGCATGTTTTGAAAGGAATATTCCAGGGTCAATACAAGCGAAGCTCAGTCGACAGCATTTCTGGCATAATGTTTACCATGTATAATCAGTTTTGACGTGCCCCTTGTTTTCTTGAAAAAAAATCTGAAAAACTTGATTACAGTGAGGTACTGGAAATGAACAGGGCCCATCTTTAAATATGAAAATACTGTTTTCAAAAGTCAAAAATATGCATGTTGACTTTTCTTTGTAAAGTTGCATCCAATTTCACAACTTCATTTGCACGATAGCATTAAAACTCTAAAACGACTTGAGAAGATGATGAAAATGAAGAAAACATCTTTTCAGCTCAAGTTTTAACAAGAATTAACATTAGTGCTTTGAAAAAATGATAAGCTTCACATTACAGCATTTAATGTCCCTTACAATTAAAGTAAATGGAGCCAGTTTTTTGAAGATTTAGTCACAGAAATTGTCGTTGCAATGTAACAAAACCCTTAAAAATTATGAGAACAATTTTACCGCTCAAGTTAACAGAAGAATTAATGTGCCATTTTATGAAATTACAAGTTTCACATTTCTGCATTTTAAATAAAGGTTACAGTGAGCACTTTTAAATGGAAGTACATGGTCAAATTTTTGGTGGATTTAAATATAGAATTTGCCATGACAGAATACCCTTAAAACAACCTTAAAAATGTTTATATAGAATTAATATGAGTGATTGGTCACATTTTATTTTAAGGTCCAATTCTAGCTATTAACAAACCATTAACTACGACTTTTGCTGCAAACTCCTAATTTCCTGATTATTAATAGGTAATAAGGTAGTTGTTAAGTTTAGGTATTAAGGATGTAGAATATGGTCATGCAGAATATGTGCTTTATGAGTACTAATAAACAGCCAATATGTTAAAGGATTAGTTCACTTTTAAAAAAACTTTTGCTGATAATTTACTCACCCCCATGTCATCCAAGATGTCCATGTCTTTCTTTCTTCAGTCGAAAAGAAATTAAGGTTTTTGATGAAAACATTTCTCCATAAAATGGACTTCATTGGGACCCAAACGGTTCAAGGTCCAAATGACAGTTTCAGTGCAGCTTCAAAGGGCTTTAAACGATACCAGACGATGAATAAGGGTCTTATCTAGCGAAACGATCGGTCATTTCAAAAATAAATAAAAAAGTTTAAGTTTTATAAGCACAAATGCTGGCCTTGCTCTGTTCTGTGATGCGCGTTCGCGACGTCACGTAATACGCAATGACGTTGAAAAGGTCACGGTTGACTTGGCGGATGTATGGAGTCAGTGTTTACAAATGTGTGGAAGGAGGACCATATACACATATTCAAATGTCTTTGTGTCAGTTTATCGTTTAAAATGCCCATTTGTGCCTATCCTGGGTGTTTTAATATTAAAAATGCCTACTGACTCGGTACTTCCGCCAAGTCAACCGTGACCTTTTCAACGTCATTGCGTATTACGTGACGTCGCGAACGCGCATCACAGTACAGAGCAAGGCGAGCATTTGTGCTTATAAAACTTAAACTTTATTTATTTTTGAAATGACCGATCGTTTCGCTAGATAAGACCCTTATTCATCGTCTGGTATCGTTTAAAGCCCTTTGAAGCTGCACTGAAACTGTCATTTGGACCTTGAACAGTTTGGGTCCCAATGAAGTCCATTTTATGGAGAAATGTTTTCATCAAAAACCTTAATTTCTTTTCGACTGAAGAAAGAAAGACATGGACATCTTGGATGACATGGGGGTGAGTAAATTATCAGCAAAAGTGTTTTTAAAAGTTAACTAATCCTTTAATACTAGGCATGCTAATAAGCAACTAGTTAAAAATGAGAATTGGTCCCTATACTAAAGTATTTCAATTATAAGATGCACATTTTTGCATTTATATCAATAGAAGTAAACTGGGCCAATTTTTGATGCATTTCAATAGCGTTTTAAACAAACATAATGAAGACCCTAAAACAACCTTTAAAATGGCAAGAACAATTTTACACCTCTGATTTTTATAAAATTGCAAGCCTAACATTATAGTGTTTAAATCAAAGTTACAGCAAGGCACTCACAATTAAAGGGTGCCAACTTTTAGTGGATTTAAAGTAGAATTGTTGTAATTTTTAAGGCTGTTTTAAGGTTTAAAATAGTATAGAACTTAACACAACATATTTTGTCACACTAAAATCATGTTTGCACATATTTAATGCTGTTTTTAACATTTAACATCCTTACGTATACATAAATGCCTCACTGTGATCCAGATTTTTGCTTTTTTTAACGATGAAAGACAAGTCTAGATGAATTTTTGTGGTAATCAACATTACGCCACAAAAGCTGTCGATTGAGCTTAACTCATATCGAACCCGGAATATTCCTTTAAGGACAATCTCCAGCGTGGGAGGATTAGATTTCCTCTCTAGATCATGAACCTTTGGCCAGGCATACCACACCCCATTCAGCTTTAAACAAGATGTGTTTAACACATCCCCGCTCAATGCCCCTGGTGAACTACAGCTTAAAAAATGAACGAGAAAATAAATGGAGTGCCTCAACTTAACTATCCAGAGCTTCGAGTGCACCCCTAGGCAATAAAGAAGTATTACCCTAGTGTGATTGTTTTATCATTATTTGACTTTTTCCACTATAATCAAATTCACAGCACAGGATAAAAATGTACATATTGAACTTTTGATACCCCGTTTCTTGGATCACGTTGTGTTTTTTGAGCCCAAAGCTTCACCTTCTCTTTTCCCAGACATATTGGCATGCGTCTGCAGTGTGGTCCCAACAGAACCTGGGGATGAATCATGTAGCTGCAAGCATGCAAGAGCACTGTTTTATGATAAATATTACAATTCATAAATCATTGTTTCTCAGAAGAGCAAAAGAGCGAGGGGAGGGAGCACAGAGAGAGAGAACTGTAAAGCATTTGGGGATCCGGCAAGAAAACAACGGAGGGTCACGCTCCCTGTGTGAGAGAGTGTAGATGGTGGTGAAAAGGGGGCTTCAGGTCAGGGAACCACCAGGGAGAGGGAGTGGTGGAAGAGTCTGCAGGAATGAAGGAGAATAACAGCGCACATACACGCTCCATCTGCTCCATGAAGGCCCAGAACCTCGCTGTCATCTGCATATGGCAGCATCACAGCGTAAATTATGGTCGCTATGCATTCGCTCACAAGCGATAATCATCCCTCGCCATTGCCAGCAATTCTGAACGATGGCAGCCAGAGGACAGTAAGGGCTGCAGTTGTTGTTGAGGACATACTTGAGGGAGATAATATTCCAGCATGAGGTTTGGTTTGAGCTAAATGAGAAATAAAAGATTGCAATGACAGTATTTACAATGAGAGTTTAGATGCGTGTTTTCGCCACTGCCTCCCTCATAAAAATCACAAAATGCTCTCACTTTGGGTTTAGGCAGGAATTTAGTTCTGCGCTACTCCGCAACACTGCTAAACAACTTTTTTTTGTGTTTGAGAAATTATTTCACGGTTGATTTGTCAACCTGTGGCTGTAAATAAGCAATGCCATTATTTGTAATGGTAATTGGTTAAAAACATCCCAGATTGCCTCAAAAAGACATTTAACATTTCATGTCTGTGGAAGGAAACCCATTTCCACTAATACGTGTTTGCCATCTAGTGGCCACTAAGGGACCTTTTAATGGAAAATGCTTTAAGAACACGAAAACAAGCACAGAAATGATATATAGACATTTAATAGTCAATTAGAGCACAGAGAATCAATACCAGAGTATCCTGTGTACAGGCAGTAAGTGACATATTATGTTTCCATTGCATTCAGTTCATAACTTGCTGCTTCTACTCCATGTCAATGTCGCAGAGGGCCGGTGGCGGCTCTCTCTTGACCCAGGGCAGAGGGGCGGGGACATAGGGGTCGTAGGTCCAGTGTGGATACACCCTCTTATACAGGTTCATCAGCACTGTGTCCTGAGAGCGCAGCTGATTGTCAAAAACACACTTCATGTGGCCGTGAGTACCTGCGAAAGCACACAAATAAAAGCGACTCAGAACATACTTTGAGTCAGTGGTACATAACATTCCACATTTTTTAAGAATGTACTTTTTCCTTTTTCTCTCCAATTTAAAACTAGACCAGCTAGTACATTTTGTTACAATCATTCAAAGTCTTATATTTTCTGTATATTTTACTGCAGCCTGTATATTTTCTGCCCAGATTTAATCTATAATTAATAAATAAATAAAATTACCAATATTGTTTTAGTAATATTAATTAACAAACTGATTATTTTTGTATTTATTATGCGTTTATTTTTATTGACATACAAGCATCTATCCCTATTTTCATGGCAAGATCGATGCATTCATACAAATGTCCAATATTCATAACTGATTAATTTCTTTTATTTCTGATCTTGGCAATTATTTATAATTAATAAAATTAACATTAATAATAATAATAACAATAACAATAATAAGCTTAATTAAATACACCAAATTATTTTGTATTTATTAGTAAAAACATGACTTAAAAAATAATGATAATTCACTATTATTAAACAACTATTTTATTAATTATTATTATGGATTACAAATAATAAACAATAATAATAATAATAATAATCATAAGCTTTTAATAATACGATTATAATCCTAAAAAATCATCATGCAAAAATGTCTTGCGATCTAAAGTGTTGAATATGTATTAAAATCTTTGAGCTGTTTGTCTTGCCATTTAAAATGCTAGAAAATGGTAAGTTCATTAAATATTTTTCTGCACAATTAACATTTTGTTTCTTACCTAATGCTTCCTTGATGTGTCCTCTTCGTCCCCATTTTGTACGTAGTTCTACTGGCTTAAACCACAGAATATCATCTGCAAAAGAGAACATTAGACTCAATCATTGTTAGATCTCTACACACACATCTAAAGGTAAACAGAGGACATGACAAACTTCTCACCTCTGTTGAAGAACATGTAACGGACCACAGCAGAGCGCCGATTGATTTTGAAAGGGTGTCCGCTCAGCACGATTCTCTTCAACACTACACGCTGAGGATCACAGCTCAAAAGAGTGCCTGTGGCCACCAGGTACTGCATACCTGTGGTAAAGGTAAAACAAAACAAAAAAACTTGACCACATGCTGTACTGGTGAAGGCAGTTCTCTTTTTGAGTTCAAATGTTTTGTATGATTCTCCCAACCATTGTCTCTCTGTTTGAAGACCAGAACACCTGCGGTGGGGAAGGTAATGGGGGCATAGACAGACATCACTGTAGGAGCATCAGAACGCAAAAACCGCTCCATCTTGTGTTTATCAGCTGAAAACAGAAAAAAAAACAGATTGTAACTTCATTTAAAGGCATTTATTGGGACTTGAACAAAAAAAAAAAAACTTGTTCAAAAGCATAGTTTACCCAAAGATCGTATTTTGAGACTGACAACTTATTCATAAACAAATCAGTCCTATAAAGAGACATAAATATGAAGAGCGTGATGATCTCTTATTACCAGAAGTGTGCTGTGAGAAGATGGCTGAAGCTCTGAAGCGTCTGAAACCGCACTGAAACACCAGGTCTTCTTTAGACTTCACTGGTTCTGTGTTGCTCGGGTGCTGCCGCACCAACATATGCATCACTGACATCTGCAAAATTGACAATTATTTCAATACTGAATATAATCATTTGTGAATAAAATGCCTTTAAACTGAACAGTACTACTGTATTTCAAACCACAAGCATCGCTAGTACATTAAAATTTGATCTGATAATAAGTAATTACTTTTAAAAATACTCAAAAATCCTCTAAGCTGTAAGTACCTTCTGTTCATGTGGTAGCAGGGACACTAGAACTAATGGTTTGCCGGTTTGAAAGCTCTCCATTACTGAGGGAGGAACATCCACAATATGAAGAGTCACATACCAGCCTTCCTGCAGGAATAAAAGGTGGATTTCCAAATAAAATTCCTTTGGTAAACAGTGAAACACCAACATTTCTGGGACAAAATCAAGATATTCGAGAGAACTCTCCAAACACCCCTTTCACCCCATACAAACCATTGCTCCTTCCTGCTCACTAGCGGCATCTGCTAGTATTCGGCGGCGCATGCGCTCAAAGTTCTGGAACTGGTAGATGCGCGAGTAGTCAGGAGGCAGATTCTCCAGAGGGTCCCATGGGGAGGAACGGAAACTCTTCAGACCTCTGTACTTCTGAAACCTGAACATACAGAACAGACCAGTCAGCAGATACATACACTACTACCACCATTCAAAAGTAATCATCAAATATTACTTTTAATTAACACTTTTATTCATCAAGGATGCATTAAATTGATCAAAAGTAAACACTTATAATTTTACAAAAAGATTTCTACTTCAAGTATATGCTGAACTTTAACTTCCGAACCTTTCCTGAGGAAAAAAATTCATCACAGTTTCCACAAAAATATTAAGCAGCACAAGATTCATAAGAAATATTTCTTAAGCATCAAATTAGCATATCAGAATGATTTCTGAAGGATCATGTGACACTAAAGACTGGTGTGCTGGCTGCTGAAAATTCGGCTTTGCCGTCAGAGTAATAAATGACATTTTAAAATATATTAAAGTAGAAAACAGTTGTTTTAAATTGCATTCATATTTTACAATATTACTGTTTTATATTTTGATCAAACAAATACAGCCTTGGTGGGCATAAAATACTTCCTTCAAAAACATGAAAAACCAACCCCAAACTTTTGAATAGTAAGAGATTAAATATTATATAGATAACATTTAAAGAAAAAGATCTTCTGCGATTTCATCTTAGTTGGGAGATGCACAATATATTGGTTATCAGCCAATATTTGAGATTTTTTTTAATTAATCATATCAACCGATACTGGTTATCTAATCCTACATGCTTACTGAAACTATTTGCAACATTTAGATTTCCTTTGCCATTATCTAATGATCATTTAATCTTTTAATAGACTAATGAATTTTTTAATTTTACATTTAACACTGTTAAATAATAAGCATTATAATACTATGATGCCTAAACTCATTTGTAGCATTTAAAATGACTGATTTTAGTTTTTAATGTAAATAATTATAAAGTTTATCGGTAATGGCTAATTTGAGTATCTGCCCATCAAAGACCTGTCATTGTATGAAAAAGATCTCACAAGTTATTTTTGTGTTCCACAGTCAAAAAAAAAAAAAAAAAAAGCTGGAACATCATAAGTGAAAAAAAATAATTTCATTTTCGTGTGAACTTTCCTTTTAAAATTTCAAACATGTAGTCTGTAGTAATCAAACATCTGTAGTAATCAAACATGGACACGGCTGGAAAAAACAAGTACATGGCTGGAACTGTCCTGCATCTTACCGTGTCTTGGCTGGGACATCTAGGGGAGTGTCAACTTCATCAGGGAACATCTCATTGGCACGTGCCTCTCTGTATCTCCTCAGCCCCTCTCCCTCCTCGGCCTCGTCCACGCCTTCATCATACTTCTGATCGGCTCCAGTGCGTCCGGTGGAACTGATCTCCTCCTCCTCTTCTTCTTCTTCTTCCCCGTCGTCATCGTCTCCTTCAGATACGCATTCAGACCCAGCATCCTTAGAGAGGAAGAGAAGCATGTAAAAACATTTCTCTAGACATACATCCACGTAGAGTCTAGCAAACCCAAACAAAACACGGCACTTCTTTGAAGTCCACTAAACAGACAGCCGAGTGACTGAGATGGGGAAAAGGACAAGACATACCGCTGGGGTGCATTAACCCCCCTGTGGGGTTAACCTGCAGAACAATCGCAGGTGCAGTAATAAAAATAATCTCTGTAATCATCTGTAGTACCACTTCCCTATTGTTAACATCTTGCATTGAAAAGTCTCCTTTGGTGTGCCCCAAGACTTCAAACGCATGCTAATTATGATTAAAGAAAATAAATGGACCAGAGCTTCCATACTTGTCAAGCTTCCCCTTGTTCTTTCAAGCCCAGCTGGTATAAATAAATGGCCGCCCCCTCCGCAAGTCTCGACAGGAAGTTCTGTCCAAAGAGCAGGAAGACTGAAGGCTTCTCTCGGGACTCCCTCTACAAACACTATTGTTGCGTCGAGATGCCTGGCACTAAGGCCAAGCAGCAGACATTGAGAAAACAAACAGTGCCTCTCCACCACCAAGCGCACAGTCACGTATGCACTGTTCCGCCCGCGCTGTGCCCACCCTCTATCTCATCCTTCTAACTTGGGTTTAACCCGCTTTTGCCAAGCTCGCTCCTGATTGTTCGCTTCCGCTGCCACCTCATAGGTTGCTATAGCAACAAATATACAAAACAAAACCTGCTTTCTTCCCAGGGTGTGAGGTGTCATTGTTTATAGAATAAAAAGAAACCTACAATCAGGAATGTGATCAGCTAAAGACGAAAAACAAGGAAAACATTGAGCCCCGCCCCAAATAACAACAATTTTTTTCCTTCTGATTTACACAATTCACCTGGGTCTATCAAGCAAAAAAAAAAACTGGAAATTTGTATGGTATGGAAAAATCACATCAAAAACCTGTGAATGCCCTGTATTCAAATAATAAAAACCCACCTGAGATTCATTATCACCATCCATTTCATCTTCCATCATCCCATCTTCATCATCATCATCATCATCATCACAGCTTTCAAAGTCATTATCATCCTCCTCCTGCTCAGCATCATCAATGATCCATGTGGCCTGGTAGTCAGATGTCCCCTTTGGTACTTTCATTACTCTCCTTTTCTTTCTGGCCTCTGATTATAATGAATTGATTACATCAATAGTTTGCAAAATATCAGTATTTTCCATAATTTTTTTTAGATCTATTCATTTAGGTCACTAGTATGCATTCCTGCCGCCTACTGCTATTGGTGGGTTGCACTGATCACAAATTAGATGTATTGCCATTGTGTTGACAATCCATCAAGTTTCTGGAGGAGAAAAGTCTTTGTATAGGAGTTGCAACAGTGCATAATGCGTCACATCATGAACAAGATGAGAAGTTATCAAAGTATGATCTGAACTCGCTCTGAATGCAGTCATTTATATCCTGTATGTGGGCAGACACAAATCATATAGAACAATGAAGCCACACAATCATTTCGACTAGATGCTGCAATATTGCATTGCAGTCACTGGACACTACAAAGGAAATACTTCCGGATTGATACCTGATTTGACGCAGTCAGTGTTCAATGTTATTTTACTATAATTTATATATAATAATAGTTGAATTAATATTATGAATTAGCTTTTCTTTTTATGTTTTTGGCTTTTATTTTAATTTTAGGTTCTTTAAATCATTTTAGTTTTCTTTAACTTTTAATATTACTATTTATGTTTCATTTATTTTTATTTAAATTTTAGTTTTTATTTTCTAAAAAATAAGTTTGAACTTCAACTTATTACCGTTAGCTACAAAGGCAAAATTTCTCATTTTTATTTGCAATTTATCCAATTTCAATTAATAACATGTTTTCAATAGTTTTAATTATACACCAATCAATAATACACCTGGTTTGAACAGGTAATACAGTACCTTCTGCCTCCTCCAGCTCTGCTTCTGTGGGCCACGTTTGTTCCCCATCCATGGGATCCACTTCTGCCTCCGCCTGCAAGCTCTCCCTCTTCTCAGGGTCTGCTTTCATCAACACCCGAACATCCCCATTCATATCCCCATCACCACCATCCTGCAGGACATGTACAAAGACAAATAAACCAATAAACATCATACGATAAATCAATTAGGTACAACAAATGAAGACTTCAGCATCAAGAAAGTAGTCAGTCCACAATTAAAGTAAAAGTGCTACATGATAGCACAAAATTACAGGCATCCATAATGTAATTGACCAATGAGATTTCAATGAGGGATTTTATTCAGTGTTTCTCAACCATTTAAATTAATTATAAAAGTGTTATTTCTAGACTTGGAAAACTGCCATAGGCATTTTTCTACTAAAACCAAGCTCTAAAATACCTTGTCAGTTACAAATTGTGAATAAAATATTTTTTAAAATCCTTAATTCTTCACACCAGTACTAATTAATCCTTCTAATTTATCCATTAATTAAGCCTTCAAATTAAGGAGGTTGTGGGCTTCAAATATTGTTGTGGACAATAGTGGGCCTTGTAGTCAAAAGGTTTAAGAATCACTGCTTTTCTCAATTGTTGAGCCTGGTTAGGATAAGGTGCTGAACTTGCAATTTATGAATAAATGAATAAAAAGTTGCACATTGAGAAGTTCCAAACCCTCTTATGAAATGATGAACAAATAAATGACAATAAACCCCATTACAACAAAATCGTAGCCTCCTAACCATCATCTCGAGGTCTCGTCCTGGCTTCACCGGTCGAGGAGCTGCTGTCACGATGGGTAGAGGATCTGCAGGAGCATCGATCTGGCTGAGCTGAAAGTCTCCATGACCTGTGATATGCACCGGCCTGTTGACTTGCAGAGGAGAGCCTCGAATATATCCTGACACACAGAGGGTCCCTAACCCTGTGGCTGGGCCCCCTGTCCCATTCTGGCTGGTGTTGGGTATATATGTGGCTCTCTGAGCCAGCAGGTGCGAGCGGCGAGAGCGGAAGCCCAACCTCCTCTGCTTCTGTGCTGACAGGTGTCTCAGCAATAGAGTAGCATCCTGCTCGCTGTCTACAGGAAAGAGACGTGCATTTGGGAAATGAGACTCTACAAATCGGGACAGCACTCTCCGAGACTCGGTGCGTTTCTTCACTGCTAGATCAGCCACTCCCTGACACACCAGTGCTGCAGGGCAAAGAGGAAGAAGATTTGATTCTGATTGGTCAATTGTGACATTCTATTAAATAAATGTGCATAATGACTGATAAACTGTATAACTGATCGTTTCCAGACATATCTTACCATGACTTGGCAAACCCTGTGCGAAGAGACAGGACAGGCAGTATTCTCCATAGCTGTCCCAACCTTCAGTCGACTCCAACACAAACACCAAACTGTCTGCAATCTTTGCCACATCCAGGAGTGAATGCAAGTCAGCTTGAATGAGACAAAACAAGATTTTTACAGCTTTTAATCATAGCCCAAAAATGTATGTGCCTTCTTAAGCCACACTTGTAATATAGAGAAAAACATAACAGAAAATATAACACGTTAATAATTTTTTTTTTAATTCTATACAACTATGTCAACATTCATTTAAAATAAAACATGAATTAAATTATATATAGAGAAAGGGAGAGAGGTTAGCTAAAAACAACATTTAACAGGGCTATTAAATTATAATAAGATGACAAAGGTAATCTAAATTTAAAAATAGGGGAAACAAGCATGCACAATTAGAAGAATATTGACTGAAACTATTAAATTAAATATTCATTAAAAATTCTCTAATATCAGCTGATAACTAATTTAGTACCAATATAGTATTTCAATGTTGCATTATTATATATAGTATATATCTATACATAGTGAATCCTTAAATACAAGCACACTTTTGCAAATCATTTTACAAAATGGTTAATGACTTCATACATCAACTAAAAATACAATATTATTATTACATAAAATTAGTAAAATTAGTTCGGGCAAAGATGTCTTGTTATAATTAGTATACTTCGACCTCGCAATGCAGTTAAATTCGTACAAATGTTTCTTAAATATCTACACTTTTTGGAAGAAAATTTTCATTAAATTGATCAAAAGCGACATTAAAGACATTTATAATGTTACAAAAGATTTCTATTTTAAATAAATGCTGAGCTTTTGAATGGATTTTTCCCATTCAAAAAATCCTGAAAAATCATGAATCGTGATTTCCATAAAAATATTGAGCAGCGCAAGTGTTCTCAACATTGATATTAATAATAATGTTTCTTGAGCACCAAATCGGCATATTAGAATGATTTCTGTAGAAACACGTGGCACTTATCACTGTTGGAGCAACAGCAGTATAGTGTCAGACATTTGAAATTCCACTGTGTATCATTAGCACTGATTTACCTGTGTCTGGCCTGTAGAAAATGAATCTCTGTTTAAAGCGGGGGAGAACGAGACCAAAACTGTCCTTGGCCCCAGTGACTCCTTGATCTTCATGCAACACACCACCAACTCCTTCACCTCTCAGTATTTTTGTGACAGTCCCAGCATCCACTCCTGCATGAAGGGCTATGACTGCCACCAGATGAGGGGGTCCATCCCTGCTGCCCAGCTTCCTTTTCTCTGTCAGCACCTGTCACCATCATCAATACACAAAAAGAGATGAGTTATTCAGCTAATCTCCAGTCTGTAATCCCTGTAGAAGACTGTGTTGTTTACTTTACCAAGTCTTTTTTGTTGCGTCGCAGCTGGTTGGCTTTGTTTCTACGGTCCATCTTCCTTATCTCTCTTCTCTGTTTCTTGGTGAGAGCCATGGCAGCAACTCTACCTATTTAGGATATATAGAGTCACGTTTATTGCCTTACACTTATCAAATATACACAAATATTTATGCTATTTATGTTTATGACACAAAATGAATCAGATTTTTTTTATAATAGTGAGAACCGTTTATAGCCAATAGTGCAAAAAAAAAATCTTAACCCAGACTAAGCTGGTTTGTTGGCCTCTCAGCCTGGTCAGGTTGGTTTTAGTGAGGCTTTGGCCGCTTTTGAGCTATTCAAGCTGAGACCAGCTTAAATAAATTAAGACCATGAAGCATCCTAGGCTAGCTTTTGTCAGCAGGACTTAAGTTAAACGTATAAACTGTATGCACAGAAAAACTCTTAATTTTTCACGTCTCGGGTCTTTAAACACGTGTCCAGTCAGACAGGCACTGCCCACGAGACGGTTACCGCGTGTGTATTTTTTTTATAAACTCATCACACATACCCTTGTTTTCCCGCCCGATCTCGCCTTTAGTTCGGTGTTTTCCATGCTTGTGCTGTTTGTTTTTCTGTTTATAAGCTCCAGCTCTGTGCGCCTGCTGCTGCTCGCCTCCCGCAGCCATTTTCTGTCATGCAGCACATGTAAACTTTAATGGCGTCATATCCACGCGCCCGGCTTTCCTTCTGCAGAGTCGTCACTGAGTAAGAAAGTGCGCGCGTGCCACCTACTGTTCAGCTGCACCGTCCTCACAGCAGCTATTAATCTCATTTACCAAAACCTATAGTGAACCTTATGACATCAAAACTGTCAATTAACATTTCTACTTCCAAAATTTAGCTAAAAGGAGATAAAGGTTATTTTTAGGACTAGTCAGATTTGTAGCATTATTAAGTTATTTTTATAACAATGCAATAATGTGGGGGAAAACATTACTGTTAATATTATTAAGTACCTGTAAGGTATTTAATGACAATTGTTAGTAAGCATCATGATAGTATTTCTCCTTCTGATTTTAATGTATACTTTTTATTAATTTTAAATCTTAAAATTAGTGCTGTCAAACAATTAATAGCGATTAATCGCATCATAATATAAGTTTAGTTTACATAATATATGTGTGTATAGTTTACTATGTGTATATATAAATACAAACACATGCATGTATATATTTAAGAAAAATGTTATGTTTATGTGAAATATATTTATATATAATATAAAATATAAGAATGTGAATATTTAAATGTATAAACATGCAAATATTTTCAAAATATATACTATATGTGTGTGTATTTATATATACATAATAAATATACACAGTACGCATACATGCATAATGTAAACAAACTTTTATTTTGGATGCGATTAATCACGATTAATCGTTTGACACTACTTAAAATACTTTGGCTATGTAGCTTTTTGTTTCTTAATACACAAACATAGATGCACACACATTATTTACAGCATTAAATATATCTGCAAGCTGTCTGAATCGAGCATTATATCCCGATCATTTTCTCTCTTTTTTCTTGTTCCATTGACCTATAAATAAAAGGCTCAAAACCCTGTAAATATAAATTTTAAAAAAAGGCAGTGAGATGGATTTTACAGTACATGTACATTCTCTTCTTCTTTTTCTCAGGAAATCCTGGGAGGTATAAAGCACACATTAATTTCTCGTTATACCATCTATGCGGGACATAGCTTTCATGTGTTTTTTGTTTCTTATCTTTTATTGAACAGTTTAATTTCAGCATGGGTTCTGAATCATGCTTGTGGGTTGTATTGTTTTATAACATCATAAAATAAAACAAGAAAACAAATAATTGTGTCATTATAAAGTCATAGCCTGTTTTATAAATAGATTAGCCATAGAGGAAATCATAAATCACTCTCAGCACAAAAAAAAACTATCTAAACATTTGATAAACACCAAGAGTTCATTCAAAGTATATAGCCATTTTAAGTCAAATTGGTCATTTAGTCTCTAGTGAATTTCTTTGTTGTTTTATGTTAAATCACTATAATGACATCAACAGGATGAAGCATGGCTCTTTAAATCCCATTCATAAAACAGGCTCCATAAGTCTCTGTTTGCCTGGATACAGTGACAGCATCCTGCGTTCTCATTGGCTGGGAGACACTGCTGCTCCAGAACCAACCCAGAGCGCTAGTTCTCTGCTCTGTTTACCAATTGGTTGCTTGCAGGCTTGTTGACATCACTGTAATAATTTTGCCCAGGGATCAGCTTTAACCTCTTAATGATCCATAACAATGATGATAACCAAGATTAAGCAATGTCCAGAAAACCTACAGCTCTTTACATTTTTAGGTTTACACTGTGGTGAAATGTGTAGTGCATAAGGCTGGGATTATTGTATGCTTACAACAGAGGCGAGCTGTAATCAGTTTCATTTGATTTTTATGACTTCTGCTCTGCTTGTCCTAGTTATCTTCAACTCCATCTGCGTGCGTGCTGGTGGGTTTTCAAACTTCATACTTCAGACAAAGAAAAAATCATCAGGATCTTTTAGGGATGTTTTGAGCATCATATGATTTGTAAGACATTTGTTAGTTTAGCACATGGGAGTATCATGATCATCATAATTGGTAAATCTCCAAAATATATTTTCAAGATACTCCCATATGTTAAACTGATAACTTCATGTGATATACTTTTAAAAAAACGTATTACTCAAGAAATTCCTACAAATATAGTCATAGTGCTGAAAATGCATTGGTGTATACTGCAGCCACTTATTTTCAAGGAAGCACGTTTCATTACATTTTCCTCTGATTTGATCTGTGTTTACCTCTACAGAACTGCTGCAATTAAAATTACAATGGATTAGGGTGGGATATCTTAATACTTCTTAAAAAAATAAGAATCTAAATCCATTACAGAGCTTTGGCTTTCCTCATAGATTTTGGCAGCCCCAGCAAGTCTTAAATATTGATAAAGGACATATTTATGTGAATAGCTGTTTATTATAGGGGGGTTAATGCTCTGTCTCTAGGGGCCGGTGGGAGTTTCCCACATTTGGAGGGCGGAACTGGCGTTCCAGGAACCAGGACGAGAGGAGGAGGGCGGCATTGGTCCAATTCTTTTTAGCGAATCGGTTCGCTTTATGAACCGGTTCAAAAATTCCGATTCATCGAGTCATTTGAGTCGCGCGCCATTACGATTTTGTTGTAAAATAGCCTACATTTTTTTGTAAAATACCACTGTTTATCAGTTTGCTTTGTATTTATTACATAATTACATAATGTATAAAGATAAGCGAATTTTGTTCATGTGCGTGTCTACTTTAACGTTGCTTGAAAACACTATTAAAACGTACTGCATGTAAGAATATGTACTATTATAATCCTCCAAAACTTTGTATTTGTGGCTGCTTTTACGGAATAAATAAAAAATGAAACTTTAGTATAACAATTCACACTCTGGCTGGATTCTCGAGCGCTTTTTTACCAACCGGCTCCAGCGAGTATATTAAAAAGATTCAGTTCAAAAAAACGATTCCACGGCGAATCGGACATCGCTAGAGGAGGGCAGAGAGAGAGAAATCACAGCCACCACCACCACAACATGATCATCACCCCACAGCCTAAACACACTGGTGTAAAAAATAACAGACTTGAGCATTTCAGACCGAAACTAAGGTGTGGTCTCGCCGTCGGTGTGTAAACGGACCGTGTTTATCTCTGTTTTTAAGCCGTCAGGGAGTGGATCTGTCTCGGACGCCATCTTTAGCAGCAACAGTAGCCCGGGAGAGTGAAGAGCTGCTGGGCCACCGTCAACCAGCACCGGGCTGGAGGAGTTTCTCCAGCGGACACTCATGTTTGACAGCGATCGATAAGTTTGTCGGGACTCATTTGGGGTGGGTAGGCGTGTTTCTGTGTCCACTGGGTTTGTTGTTGTTGTGGTCGGAGGAGTTTTCTCGGGCTGGCTGCTCATCCTGGCCTGTTGGGAGGGTAAGTGAGCTGTTAGCTCTTCTGTTAACTTAAGTTCATGTCAAAATAAACATTTCTAGCATTTTAACACAGCAGAATGACTTGGTTAAACTTTTTCTGTTTACTGTAGCCCATCCCAGTGAATTAACATTAAAAACGCAACCGTACTGATCTAAGTGTATTAGTTTCCACCCAAGTCATGGGTTTGACTGATGAAGTTTGGCTGCAGGTGATGAAACTTAATAGATCATCTTCATATTCATAATATAGAAATGCACATGTGTATGCTGGGTTTTTAGCTCTGGGGTGTGTGATCTGTGTGTAATATGGATGCCACCTTGTGTATGTTGTCTATTATGATTATTTGTGTCATACATATTAAGGTGTGTTACTTTATTGTGGTCTGAAATACTTAAGAACATGCTTTTCTTGTAAAGTGCAGTTGCCCATCCAGGTTTAAGTATCTGTGTAAACAGCAGTTTAATTAGATGTACAGACTGAATGATCATGATGGATTTACATTGTTTACATTCTGAAATTTCCATCTGTCAATGGGATGCTGTCTTTATTGTTATAGATCTGATGATTCATAAATGGCTCTTAGACATTATGATTGCTTTATTGCTTCTGCTGGTCTTGTATAGTATTTCCTGCTGTCCTACCTGTATATTAATGCTCGTACGCTGGTACAGTGGAAATAGCCACTCTGATTTTAATGCAGTGAATCTCTGCTGCATTTGTTTATGGCTTTGCATTGCTCATAAACATGCAAACTGGTGGTATGTGAACGATAGGCTGAATAGTGCCTCTGTTGTTGAGAGACACTGCCTGCTTTCTTCACTGTGATTGTCTTTCTCTGACCTCATTGCTGCCTCTTAAATCTGGGCTTCTGTCCTCTCTCTGCAACAGTTACACTGAGCCCTGGGGGTCTCCACTCCCACATCCATCTGATATCAGACCTCTGATTATCATTGATGTCATCAAGCGACTAACACAAGTTTGGTCTTTCAGTTTTGACACGTTCCATGCATCCCTCACTCTGGCAGGATAATAATTGATTGAAATATCCCAAACGTATAGCTGTTCTTGTACAGTGAGATCTACAGCGTTGCGCTGACCAGCTTTGAATTTTTGTCCTCCTGAGCAATTAAGTATGAATATTATTTAAAGGCTTAACTAAATATTTTAGTTAATTAATTAAAAAAATTTTTTTTTTTTTTATTGCTTGCCCACTAGTTCAGACATTTAACCATTATTTGTTTTTTGTGTGTTCAGTCCAAACAATGTTACAAAGGAATATATTTGTTTTTTTTTTATTAGAGTATGATCAGATATTATAATAAATTGGGTTTGTATCAATAGAACTGGAATTGTTAGTCATAATGTTTGCTTTTATTTATTTATATGATTTATTATTATTATTAATTTTGCTGTCCCAGTAGTTTAGACTTGTACATGCACTGACAATATTTTTACTGAAGTACCACAAAAATGATAAACCTATATTTTATATTTGTCACAAAGGAATATATTTGTTTTTATTATAATGAAATATTATAATCAATATAATAAATTTTGTTTTATATGAATAAACTAAGTTGTTAGTCGTAACATTTACATGCATTTATTTATATTAGTTTGCTTATAATAATAATTAATAATATTAGTAGTAGTAGTATTGCTGGCACAGTAGTGTAGGTTTGTACTTGTGCTGCCAATATTTTCACTAGGAGCACCACAAAAAAGATAAACTATAAATATTTTTATATTTGTCACAAAGAAAAGTATTATTATTTAAGTACTTGCAGCAGCTGAACACTGAGTTCTGATGTGTTTTTTTGTCTTGTGTTCAACATTGTTTTCTGTTCCGTGGAAGTATATCATAAAGACACTTTTTTGTTTGTTTTTGTTTTGCTTATAGTTATAGAAGAAACAATAATTATAAACACACTTTTCACAGGGATTCTAAAGAGGCATCAAGGGCTTTTCCAGAAGTCAATACTGTATTGAAAAGTAAAAGTATTGCTTGCAAAAAAAACAATAATATCAGATATTTAGCAACTAGAATGGTCTCTTAAATAACCCCCATGGTACAATTTCCAAATGAAACTATCTCTGCAGGTGCAGCTAGGACACAGGGTCTAATCACTCGCAAGGTCCTATTCAGTGTTTTTAAATACAAAGCGGTGCAGCGCCGGCACGGGACAGCGTCTCTAAAGCTCTGCCCATGGAGAAGGACTGGTGCTGCTGTTTGTCTTGCAAATGAAGGGAACTCCCTGTCCCTGCTCCGATGAAGGAGTTTCCTAGACATTCCTTCTAATCTGTATTTAAAGGATGTTGTGATTCTTGTTTAAGGAGAGGGGTAAGTTGTTTGATATCTTGATGAATTCTTTCAGGCCAGTCGTGACCGGACAGTGTTTTGTGGACAGGGTTATTTGGTGTAGGACAGTAATAGAAATACCTACAGTGTGAACATCACTGAAATTATATTGATTTGATAATATTATACACAAACAAGCTGGGTTTTTGGACAGATAGAACTATTTCCTTGTGTTTGCGGTGGCAGTTACAGTTCTGTTTTTCAGCTTTTCGCACATTCCTGAATAGCAACTCAGCATTTCTCCATTTGTGTGGCTAAGCTTTGACTCTAGTAGTTTTGTTTAAACTTGTCAGTTCGTTGGAAAATGAGATAAAGTCTGAAGGAAATGAGTGAAGGAGTTAAGAATGTTGATGTTGACTTAAACAGCTGATTAGCACTGAAATGGTTGATGGGAGATTTGAAGTGGCATTAGCACATGAGCTGAGTGAACAGGAAATAGAGAACTACTGTGTGAAAGAAAGCAAGCGACATCATGTAGGCAGTTCCTGCCCTGCTGTTGTGTCGTCCTGTCCTGCCACATTCCTTCTGTGTGTCTGTTGAATGGCATGATGGGGTGTCATCTCGTTCTGCCCTTACAGCCCGTGTCACATGCTAAGCATCTGGCAGTTAGCATGATTGCTTCGCATCCCTGCTTTTTTCAATTCCATGTCAGTGAATTTGAATTGAGGTGGAAAATTAGATGCGGAACAGTCATTTGAATGTTAATTTAAAGAACTAGAACTAAAATGGAATGAACATGCATTCACTTAAAAGAACATTTATATATAAAAATAAATATATGTACACTAACACTCAAACATTTTGGGTCAGTAAGATGTAAAAAAAAAAAAAAAAAATTCACCGTAATGCATAAATTGATTAATCATGACAGTAAAGACTTTTATAATATTTCTGTTATCAAGACTTTTATAATATTTCTGATGGATAGAGTTTTCAAAAAACTCTATCCATCAAAGTATCCTGAAAAATGCATATAATATGTATAAAGATGTTTATACAAAAAATATATATAAAGTGGCACAACTGTTTTCACATTGAAAATAATAATAAATGTTTCATGAGCACTAAATCAGCATATTAGAATGGTTTCTGAAGGATCATGTGACACTGAAGACTGAAAAGGATGCTGAAAATTCAGCTTTGCCATCACAGGAATACATTTTATTTTAAAATATTTCAAATTGTAATAATTTAATTGCAAACATTGGAACGGTAGTGTTAAAAAAAAAAAAAAAAGTTTTAATTACTTCCTTAAAGTGATCATCGCATGTACCTTCATGCTTTTTTGGAGAGCCTATTTACAATATTATTACACTTTACACAATACATAAGTGCCTATGGTTCATTATTGTCAAAATATAAACAAATATATATAAATTCAAAACCCTAAATAGTGTAAGATCTGGCCTACTTTAAGCGTTTTGAGATATAGTTAGTGTCTGTCAGTGCACATGCGTGTGTAAAGGTGAGCGGGATGGTGTGATTCGAGTGGGTTGATTGGTGTGTGTGTGTGTGTGGGCAGAGAGAGTGTGAGGCAGCTGGTGTGGTGGGAGGCCGGCGCTCAGGCCGGTCTTGTGACTGAGACATCAGCCCTGAGCTCTCAGCATTGTGTCTGTGCAGCCGATCATCTGAGCAGCACTGGGGGGGGGGCAGCGGCCCGAACCCAACCAGCTCCAGCAACAAACAAAGCGCTATTTTAGAATGAGGTCATTCCTATGTGCCCTATAGTTTGATGGTGTTTACTAATAAAGCACACAGTGGCAATGAAGGCCGCTTGTGTAACTATGACAAAACCGGTATTAATGAGTGTTAAAGTTAAATTTGGTGTTTTCATAACTAGCTTAGGAATAGTTTACGCAGTCAATAAAATTTTTCATGTTGTTCCAAACCTTCATAATTTTTCCTTCACAAAAGAAGATTCTTAAATGTTTTGGTTTTTAAAGCTTACGTGGTCTTAAAGCTAACGTCTCAGGGGGTTTAAAAAACTTGAACTGAATTTAGCTGAGTAATGGCACTATTGTGTCCTGTAGCGCTGCTTAACAGTTGAAATGAATTAGTTACACAATTGATTAATTTCGCAACATCCACACTAGGGGTGAGCGATAAACACAATTAACCGGTAGAAATTTGTCAACCATTAGAGATTTTGGACTATCTTCTCTATTGCGGTTACACACTCACATGAGGTTGCTGTGCTGCATGGTCACGAAAACGTGACTTTAAGCATTGTAGTTTAAAAACAAGCCATTTTAAGAAGTTCAAATGCAATCAGCAGCGAAAGAGAACTCAATTTGCTAAAGCGAAGACGGTGCTCATAGTGCAGGAGTTATTTTTGCCGCTCTCTATAGGTCTTTAACAGTTAAATACACACACTTATATGTGTCACAATGCCCATCTTTGCAAGTATACTTGTAAACACAGTAATTTAGGTCTTACGTAAAAGCAAACACCTCAGAAAGAAAATATACGTGTAATAGGGCTGGATGATATGAGCAAAAATTCATATCTCTGTATTTTTTGGCAGATTTGTGGTGCACGGTATATATCTCGGTATTTTGAATTTAGATTAAACAAATAAAGTGAATGTAAGCATGTAGGCATATATTATGTGCAAAAAAGGGTTAAAATCACATTACATTCTAACATTGTAACATTGCAATCTAAAACAAAAATAGGTAATACTTTTAAAGCAGAAGTTAAATTTACTAAACTAAAAATGAAAATAAAAAAGCACAGACTAATTGAGTAAAAAGGCTATTTTGATTACCCCATTACACTTTACAGTTAGTGCTATCATACAAATAGCCTACACTTGTTGGTTTAAAATTCTACATATGTCACATTCATTGTCAAACTAATATTTAAGTTACCATGACACAGCGCTTGAAAAGTAGTTCCCAGCTATATCATAACTAGTTACCTAGCTGGGGACTACTTTCAGGCGCTGCGTAATATCATTGCGCCTGCTGCACCCATGGTACAGCAGCAAAGTTCCTTGATTATTACGCCGGAATTAGAGTATAGTTCCTAGCCATATCGGTCTAGAAAATTACAACTTTTCATTTTCTGTTGGTCTTACTACACGATGTACCTACAGAAGAGTCAAGCTTTAAATAGGAAATTTATCGAAACTCTTTGGTCATTTTTGAACGAGATGCTAATGGTCTAATCCGATTCAATGATGCCACCGCCAGACCCAGAGATCGGCTGAATGGATTCAAAAACGGTAAAACTCAACTGTTTAACTCTAGGGGATTTGTAAAATGAGGGTAATTCTATTTTTTTAGAATTAAAGGAGTGTTCCTTTAAAACAAAAATAAATATATTGTGAGATATATCGTTACCGTGAAATAAAATCACTCGTATCGTGATGTAAAATTTTGGTCATATCGCCCACCCCTAATCCACACTGTTATTGAAATGAACTGGATAAATATTAAACTGACTTGAGCTGAATACCGACACTGTTGTCTTCTGTAGAGCTGCTGATACAGGGTTTCTAAAAAGGCCTTAAAAGATATTAAATCAGAGCAAAAAATCTTAAATTCATAAAGTTATGGCATTAAGTGTTGTATGCATTGGAAAAAAAGGAATACCTTCCTCAGTATTTTTTTCTCAATACAAATATCTAAACATCCTGAAATCAAGATACAAGATATCTACTTAAGATGCAGAATGAACCTAAAATCTTGTTTTCATGTTTAAAACAAGAACAAAAAATCTGTAACATCGAAATCTGTTGAAGTTGTATTTTCAAAGTTTGAAACATTGTGAATACAAGACATTTACATTTAGAGAGCATATTGACGTTTTGTATTGCATTCAATTCATTCCATTAATTTTCTCTACTTGGTCTTAAAAGGGTCTTAAAAGTCTTGTATTTACCTTCATAAAACCTGCAGAAATCCTGTTATACCTGAATTGAACTCGTTTCGTAGCTAATGAACTTTACACAGTTATTGAACCGAACTGAACTTGAGCTGAATATTGACATTTTAGAGCTGCTTTAAAGCAAAATTTGGATTTGTCTCATATTTAAAGAAGTTAATTAATTTGGTTAATTGATTAATTATATTATTTTCCTGTTTGTTACTGTGAAGTTGCTTTGAAACAATATGTATAGTGTAGTGCACTATAAATAAAAATGGCTCGACTTTCATTTTGGACTCCATCGACTTCATGTATGGACACATACAGTTTAAAATGTTTTTTTGTGTTTGTGTGTTCCACAAGATTTGACATGAGGGTAAGTAAATGATGACTGAGATTTGACTTTTGGGTGGCCTATCCCTTTAAGTACTGACATATTAGTATGTGATGTCCGTTTTGTGCATCCCAACCCAATCATATGTATGAGCCAACCACTCCTTGTCTAAAACCATCTTATATAATAATTGTTTCATGATGATGTCGTATTCACTTTTAAGTGTAGATTTTAGCTGTTCACTCTGTCCTGTGTGTCTGTCCCGTGTCTGGCTAACCATGGACAAGGTGACATAGTTATGCAAACTCCCAGGGTTTGTAATGGTGACGGACGTTTGTAACTGCGACGCAGAGGAGCTGAAGAAATTCTCAACAGAAAGATTACAAGGTGTGTCTATCTGGAATGATTCCGTTCAGACGCGTACAGCTGTGGACCAGGTGTCATGATGTGTCTCATTATATTGCTCTGTCAGTTAGTCAGTCATGCACGTAAGCAGATAAACATCGTTCGAGAGGGTGTTCTGAGAGGATAGTTTGCAGCCTCTTGGCCATTGGCTCAGAGATGCTGTTGCCATGGAAACTGATGTGCTAGTTGTTGCTGGGCTTCAGATGGGAGCCGATGCTGGAAGCAATCCCTCTCCTGAGTTTTGGCCAGAGTGTGCTTGACTGCTCTGACACTCCGCTTATTAACAACAGCCTCTCGCCAATAAACCACCTCATCTGCATCAGATGAAGCTGGATATTTCTGCCTCTTTTACAGTGCTATGCATAAGTTTAGACACCCATGCTAAAGTTGACTAAAAAGAGGAATAAAAAATCATCTTTTGGAAATTGAACTTAATGCCTTAATTTAAAAAAATTAGGAATAATACAACCTTTAAGGAAACCAATTTTCTTTGTGAATGAATAATGTATCGTAAATAAATAAATGTTCTTCCTTAAAATACAGGGTGCATAAGTTTGGACACCCCTATGTTAAATTCCCATAGAGGCAGGCAGATTTAGATTTTTAAAGGCCAGTTACTTCATGGATCCAGGATACTATGCATCCTGATAAAGTTCCCTTGGCTTTTGGAATTAAAATAGCCCCACATCATCACATAGCCTTCACCATACCTAGAGATTGGCACAGTTCTTCTGGATTTAGTCTGTCTCAGTTTGTTCTGTTTCTTCATGTCATTCCAGACAGACTGGATGATGGTGAGATCAGATCTCTGTGTGGAGCACTGGCTGTTGTCAGACTCCTTGTGCAAACAAAAATATCACTGGATTATTACAATTAATGGCAAAATGAATTTTTGGAAATGTAAACTGATATTTCCTACTGACACACTACAGCAAAAGATAGAAATAACTGACATTTTTTTAGCTAGTGAAATACTAGTGTTCTAATAATTTTGGTCACCCCTGTGTGTATATATATGATTTGATATTGTATGATAATATATAAGATATGTAAACATGTTGGGGATGGCTTTACATATTCAGTGAACAGAATGATTTTAAATGGAGCAGCAGGCTGGATGAGGAAGCAGAGGGCTGTGGAGTCATTGACTCTCTCTCTGTGTTTGTAAGAATGGGAGAGCCATTGATATTATGACTGCAGCTCCTGGTTGTCTCTTGCACACTTCCTGTCCCTCTCTCTTGAGGCTCACAAGAGGAACTCACTGACCATATCTGCTGTAATGCGCAAACCCAGCGCATCAGCCTGCGGTATTTTGCTGCAAACAGCAGCTTGAGCATGTAGTTTCTCATAGAGTTGAGAACTGATTCCTCCTTGTTGTTAAGTCATGGCACAGGAGTGTTGATGCATACATATACAATGGAGTCAAAATGTCTTGAGTCCCCATTGAAAACATGGTAATCAAAATCTACTTAAAAAAGGAAGTAACACAATTTTCACAAAATATTTTCTGATTTAGTCTCTTTTTTTTTTTTTCTAATGCAATGTTACACTCTCTCTCTCTCTTTCTCTCTCTATGTCAGGTTTTGGTCCGTATGAGGCCTCTGTTTTGCAGATGAGCCATCAGTGGGGGCTGTCGTGTCGCAGACCCAGATAGTGACTGGCGGCTGTGGCCCAGGCCCCGCCCCTCCCAGCATGCCCAACGCTGCTCGCACGGGGAGTCTGAAGGACCCCGAGATCGCAGATCTCTTTTTTAAAGAAGACCCTGAAAAACTCTTCTCAGACCTGAGAGAGATCGGTCATGGCAGCTTCGGCGCTGTATACTTTGTGAGTACATTTCCCAACAAAATGGCTTTTAAACACTGAAGTCATAATCATTCTTCTACTAAATTAATTAATTTGTTGTTTTTTTTAAAGGCACGGGATGTGCGGACCTCAGAGGTGGTGGCCATCAAGAAAATGTCATATAGTGGAAAACAGTCCAATGAGGTGAAAATAAACACTAATTTTCTAATTTTGTTCTTTAAATTAAGAGAGATTGCACAGGATTCTGTCTCCCTCTAGACTGTAACCTATGCATGTATTCCATGATTCATTATTTAATCAGCGCTCTGATGCATAGTGTCTTTTTCTGTTCACCAATAAATGTGTTAAAGGTTTAAGGACAGATTTATTAAACAGGGCAGATTTAATCTCATTAATCCACTGATGGGAGTGTAAAGTTCTGTGGGTGATCTACTGACAATGTACAAATTATTGAACACAGACATAGCCAGCACATTTCCATTATGACCAATGCACTCTACCAAGAGCAGCACAAATTAGCATAAGTGAAGTGACATACTGCCAAGTACTCGGAATTCGTGCTCTGCATTTAACCCATCCAACGTGCACACACACAGCAGTGAACACACACACACACCGTGAACACACACCCGGGGCAGTGGGCAGCCATTTATGCTGCGGCGCCCAGAGAGCAGTTGGGGGTTCGGTGTCTTGCTCAAGGGCACCTCAGTCGTGGTATTGAGGGTGGAGAGAGCGCTGGACATTCACTCCCACCACCTACAATCCCTGCCGGCCCGAGACTCGAACCCGCAACCTTTGGATTACGAGTCTGACTCTCTAACCATTAGGCCATGACTTCCCCCTGAAAAAAAAAAAAAAGAGCGGATTTGCGTGTCATCCTTTCGCAGGGGCCATGCTAATCTTCTGTATCGATCCAATTTTAGTATATGTGCCGCCGTGGCGAGCACATATACTAGCTCGCAAACAGGCAAAAAATAATAATCAGGTGCGAATAATCTACTAACAACACGATCACAAAATGGGTTAAGACATACTTTTTTGGGTGTTAAATAATGGCACAAATACTGGCAAATTGACTACTGCAAACCTTAGTAAATCACCTTGCGCACTCCTATAAATGTTGTGTCTGAAAACAAACTTCTACAAATGCATATGCAATATAAAAGAACCATTCTTATAGACAGAAATGAAAGAAAAGGCTCTGTTAACTGTTTATCTGAAAGTGCATTGCATAGTTAGTTATGCATTTCATATGCATTGGTTCATTGTATAACTGTTTGCTTTCTGTTCTTATCTTTTTTTTTTCCAGAAATGGCAGGATATAATAAAGGAGGTGAAATTCCTTCAGAGGATAAAGCACCCAAACAGCATAGAGTATAAAGGATGCTACCTGCGAGAGCACACAGCATGGGTAAGAAACCCAACCCAGCTAGCAGCTATCAGATCACATATCTTTTTTGATATGAACAGTCTGATATATTTGTTTTCTATATGCATGGACTACTTACTGATATGTGTCTCTGTCTCTCTAGCTGGTTATGGAGTACTGTCTGGGGTCTGCCTCGGATCTCCTCGAGGGTAAGCTTGGATGTTTTGATGCTTGCTTAATGTGCTGATTCCCACAAATATATGTGGACTCCATATATGGCCTCAAGTTACAAACAAAAGAGCATTTATTTATAGAAGTATTTGTTTATCTTCAGAGATGCCTCTACAAACCAATTTTTTTTTACCCACAGTACACAAAAAGCCTTTACAAGAGATGGAAATAGCAGCGATTACTCATGGTGCTTTGCAGGGGTTGGCGTACCTTCACTCCCACAACATGATTCACAGGTGAGTTCTCATGTTAGCGTTTGGGTTAGTTAAGCCCAAAGTATACTTCGGTTTTGTATGCGTACGCTAGCGTATGCGTACAGTTGAACGCGTAGCCTTTCAAAGTTTGTTTTATTTGATGTTGTGCGCTATTTTGTTGTTGTTCCGTCTCTTTAGTTTCGTTTTCTACTGTGAAACAGCGGCCCGGGACAGTGTTGCCACCTTGTGGAACAACTGATTACTGCAAAACAAAATTCAATGCGCATGTGCGACCTGTGCGTATTTGGGCTTAAGAGTTTCTTAGTACCAAACCTGATTTAAAAAAAATTACATATATTACATTATTTTTAATGTAGAAATCTTCAAATTCACTCAAAAATGTCTATTATCTATTCACAAAACTGTTAATTTGTGAAAGGATAATACCAGTGCATCACTGAAATGGCAAGTATTTGCAGGTTAATATGCCTTGTCAGTATTTAAGTCTGTAGCTATACATAATGTCTCGAAAACCTGTAAATGTTTACATTATTAGCCATATAAAGCAGGGCAGTGTGTGGTTCAGTTTTTTAAGTTTACCCTTTCCTGGCTGTTTGACAGGGATATAAAGGCTGGGAACATCCTGCTCACAGAGCCTGGACAAGTGAAGCTGGCAGATTTTGGTTCTGCTTCAATAGCTTCTCCTGCTAATTCATTTGTGGGTACTCCTTATTGGTGAGTTGCCCATTTATCTTCAAGACTTTCAATGGTTATAAACTTCAAAGGCCTTATCATGCTATATAAATTAATTATTCATAGGCAAGTCTACAGTTAAACAGTTAATTAGATTTTAAAGGCCTTAAAAGGTCTGTTAGATTCTGTCTAGGCCTTCCAACTACTGAAATTTATTATTGATAGTTTATGGTTGTATTACATAACACTGGAATCTTCTGTTTTTCTTAAAATGTTTGCTGTTTCCTCTATCTCAGGATGGCCCCAGAGGTGATCCTGGCCATGGATGAGGGTCAGTATGATGGAAAGATTGACATCTGGTCTCTAGGAATAACTTGTATTGAATTAGGTGAGATGAAATAGGATTCATAAAGACTTAATTATTTTGCTCAGGTGCCCAGTTTGTTTTTCTGATAGTCTTCTTGTCCTTCAGCTGAAAGAAAACCACCACTCTTCAACATGAATGCAATGAGTGCCTTATACCACATCGCGCAGAATGAGAGTCCAGCCCTGCAGTCCAGTGAATGGTGAGTGATGGCTTTCCCTCATGTTCATTAACCTTTCTCAACTTAAAGCCATATTGTTTGAAATCCTTTCGCTCTTTCTTTTCCCAGGACGGACTACTTCAGAAACTTTGTGGACTCCTGCTTACAGAAGTTGCCCCACGATAGACCCAACTCTGAAGAACTGCTGAAAGTAAGTTAAAGAAAGCTCACTGTTCAAACAGAAGGATGGAGTTCAGTGAGTTCTCTTTTGAAGATTCTTCTGCAATGCTTAGGGACACTGTAAGAATTCATTTATTTGAATGTGATCTTTTCTATCTTCACCACACTTTGATGCCTTTAGCTGTTATTCTGAAAACTCTGGCTTTCTGATGTTTTCTCGCATCTGTGACACAAGGTAGTTTGTAATGCAAAGCCTAACAACAAAACGTTTTTTTGTTGACCTGTTTGAGGTAGTAGTTCAGATTAATATAAAACATTAATATAACAATAATAAAACAAAAAATATATATTTTCTTTAAAAAAAGTGCAACTTTTTTTTTTTTTTTATATAGTTTTTTAGTTTGTTGTAAATACCTGAAATTACTTCTTATGATAAATGTTGAAAACAGCTGTGCTGCTTAATATTTTTGTGGAAACCATGACACATGTTTTAGGATTCTTTTGACAAATAGAAAATTCAAACGAACAGTCAGAACAGTTACTGTCACTTTTGGTCATTTTAATTAATCTTTGCTGAATAAAATTGTTAATTCCTTTTTGTAACGTTCTTTTTAAAATGTAAATGTTACTTAACCCATACTTTTGAATGACAGTTGAGCTCTGTAATATGTGAATCTACTTGTTCAGTTGAAGCTGATAATATTTTAAAGTAAAAATTATCTTGAAGCATCTCATCCTTTTATCTTAATCATCATAGCCTCCTCTTTCTGTGTGCAGCATGCGTTTGTCCAGCGCGAGCGGCCAGAGTCAGTGCTTATGGACCTGATCCAGCGCACCAAAGATGCTGTGAGAGAGCTGGACAACCTGCAGTACCGTAAAATGAAAAAGATCCTCTTTCAGGAGGCCCACAACGGCCCTGCGGCAGAGGTCCCAGACGACGAGGAGGTCAGTTATTGTAATAGCATATCTCGACCTCCTTCGACCCTTGGTACCCTGCCAAATGTGTTTTACAGTCTTCCTGCCAAGGGAGGAAGTTGTGTTTTGTCCTAGTTTATAGAAACGCATGGCCTCAACACATACAGGATATTTTTACTGAAAGGATTTTTCCATTAATTTAATCTGTTGTAGGAGGTGGAGCACAGTGTTGGCCGCACAGGCACAGTGAACAGTGTGGGCAGTAACCAGTCCATCCCTAGCATGTCCATCAGCGCAAGCTCACAGAGCAGCTCGGTTAACAGCCTGCCTGACGCCACCGACGATAACAAGAGCGAGGTGGACCTGATGGAGAAAGACCAAACCATCATACCCAACAGCTCCATGATTCACGTCAAACCGGTTTGTGCACGTCCACAAAGTATTTACATATTTGCATTACATTTATTCTCTACCAAAGTGACTTTGCTTTGTATTATCTGCAAAGGGCATATAAGTCTTTCACATCATTATTTAAAACTTTTTCACACTGGTCTATAATTGTGATATCATGTATTGCAGATTTACCCACTGCTACATCTCATGCAAAACTGAAGCAAACTGTGGTTGGTTGCTTTACATGTCAATCAGACAGTCTCTTCCTGGCTGGAATTAACAGCCTTAATCATGGACCAGACCTTTTGCAGTTTAGTTAAAGGCTACAAGACACTACAAATTGATAGTTAAGGCAAAGTTTAAAGGTGCCATAGAATGAAAAACTATACTTACCTTGACATAATTGAATAATAAGAGTTCTGTACATGGAAATGACATACAGTGAGCCTTAAACACCATGGTTTCCTCCTCCTTATGTAAATGTTGTGAATAAAAAAGACCACTGAAAAATAGGCGAATCAGAACATAACACCGACTGTGACGTAACAGTTGGGATCACTAATAGTTACGCCCCCAACATTTGCATATACATGCCCATGGTCTATGCCAGCCGGCAGCCGAACCTGTACAGCCGAACCATCAGAAGTTCTGTAGGTATTGTGAAGAAACAAGCGAGGACAACAGCGAAAATGGCAGATCGTGGATATAAATGTTATGTTCCAGGCTGTGCAGAGGATGTGAAGTGCAGGGATGGGTTGGTGTCTGTATTCAGAAAGGCACGGAAAGCAAGTAACGTGTTCTACTAAAATAACGTGAGCCACTAAAAGGACATGGTTAGCTCCTTGCTAGCGGTAGCCTGTTACATTACAGTACATAAGATTTCATTTACCACATAAACAGAGTAGGGAGAGATGACTGAGGATGATTGCGAATGATTTACAGATCCTGAGCACCACTGACAAGCATCTGATCTTGTAAAATTTGTGGTGCAATCGCGAATCTCGAAAGCGAAAGTGAAAGTAAAAAGCGATCGTGCATTTGAAAGAAGTTTTAGTGCCCCACATATAACTGCGAGAGAAAGTATGAGCCGCACTGTGAAACAGCCAATCAGAGCAGAGCTCAAAATTGAGCCGCACTGTGAAACAGCCAATCATAGCAGAGCTCAACATTATTATTCATGACCCTTCCAAATAAGCCAATAACAGACCATTTCATTCTAGGGAGAAATCCTAGGGTTGTATATGCACATATAAAACAGTTTCTGGAGACTGTTTGCCCTTACCTAAGCCATATACCTTCTATGTAGATATCAGAGACCAATTTAAAATATTGTATCAATTCATTCTATGGCACCTTTAAGTAATCAAAGTTGAGTTTATTAATAAAGCTTTATTAATAAAGCACATCTAACTGTACTTTTAAGAGGTGGGATCTTTGTAACTGCTCTTTGACTGACTTTGAAATCCAAAGCAGACTGACCATATCATGCATGCTTGTTCTGTTTTTATGGTATTAATATGCTTAATTTGTCTGAAGGAGGAAGAGAGCTACCAGGAACAAACCGTGGCTCAGAATCAGCCCACAGAGCCTCAGTCTCCCCCAGCACAGACACCACGGCGTCAATACCGGAATCGAGAGCACTTTGCCACCATTCGCACAGCCTCCCTGGTGAGAACCAGATTACCACCCAAGAACAGAGTCAGGGAGTCTGTTTGCTCTCTGATCACTTCAAGTTTAATAGTTCACTATACACTATCAAGTTTAATAGTTTCCAACAACACTTGAGGGATAAAAGCTAGTTTCTTGACAGATCTTGTCTTTGTGTGTCCTAGGTGACGCGTCAGATTCAAGAACACGAGCAGGACTCTGAGGTGCGCGAGCAGATGTCTGGCTACAAACGAATGCGCAGGCAGCACCAGAAACACCTTCTGGCCCTTGAGAACAAGCTGAAGGGCGAGATGGACGAGCACAGACTCAAGCTAGACAAAGAACTGGAGAACCAGAGGAACAGCTTTGCTGCCGAGATGGACAAACTCATCAAGAAGCACCAATGCACCATGGAGAAAGATGTACTGTAACATTATTATACAAAACCAAATCATAAACATCATTAATTGTTAATGTGTAAGGTCAAAAAGATGTTAAAAAGTCAGAATCACCTGTTTATGATGCATCATTCGGCTTTCCAGGCCAAGACTTTTGCCAACGATGAAAAGAAATTCCTGCAGCACATTCAGAGCCAGCAGAAGAAGGAGCTCAGCAGCTTCCTGGAGTCTCAGAAACGCGAGTACAAACAGCGCAAGGAACATCTCAAAGAGGTCAGGAAGCCAATCTGGACAGCTTCACTCTTAGCCTCATTATATTCCATTGCACATTCCCATTTATTGCACTTTTTCATTGCAGGAGCTGAATGAGAACCAGTCCACACCAAAGAAGGAGAAGCAGGAGTGGCTGTCCAAGCAGAAGGAGAAATTCCAGCACTTCCAGGCAGAGGAGGAGGCCAACCTACTTCGCCGGCAGCGGCAGTATTTGGAGCTTGAGTGCCGCAGGTTCAAACGGCGAATACTCATTGCACGTCACAACGTGGAGCAAGATCTAATGAGAGAGGTCAGCAGACAGAGAGCTTGCATGTACACAAACTCACAAATCCAAATTTTGTTTCCATTTTTTGCCTTTGAACTGAGCCAGAAATAAGTAACATTAATTAGTCTGACATTTGTCTGTTCTCAGGAGCTGAATAAGCGTCAGACACAGAAGGATCTAGAGCACGCCATGCTGCTCCGACACCATGAGTCTATGCAGGAGCTGGAGTTCAGACACCTGAGCAACATCCAGAAGATGCGTGCAGAGCAGATCCGCCTGCAGCACCAGACAGAGCTCACCAACCAGCTGGAGTACAACAAGCGCAGGGAGAGGGAGCTCAGACGCAAACATGTCATGGAGGTCCGACAGCAGCCCAAGAGCCTCAAGGTAATGTCACTCGAGTTTTCCAGTCAAGGTTGTAGGTTGCAATTCCTTGAAAAGAGGCTTAGTGGATGCTATAGCATAGTGGTTGAAGAACTGGGCTGGCAACCAAATAGTGGTCCAATTGCAGTGTTTGCCAAATTACTATTTAAAATTAAAATAAGGTTTAGGATTACTTAGGGCGTGAAAAAATCTGACCCAGCTGATTTCTTATAGGGATGGGTCACTAGTCACTAGAGGTCAACTAGTTTATAATTTTTTTTCTCCATTTCTTGTTTGTATTTATGAGTAGTCAACTAACTAGTTGTCCAAAAATTAACTAGTTGATTAGGGAGTTTGACTAGTTTATATATTTTCTTTTATTATTATTTGTGTATTTATGGCTGCTAGCTATCCACCAAACGACTATTTTTCCAACAATAGCTAGTTGATTAATCGCTGCATTCAATTTAATTCTTTTGCACTCATTCCAGCTGTTTTTTTAACACACATGCGTCCTATTTGAATGCTCCTTAAGGAAAAGGACAGGTCAATCTGAAACCAACCCCATCACTTTCTTTTGAATATCCAACTAATTTAGCATATGTAATTGAACATATGTAGTTTTGCTCATCCCTAATTACTTTAGTCATAACTTTTTTTAGTTTACTGGTGTTTATTTTCTCTCTGACAGTCCAAAGAGTTCCAGATCAAGAAACAGTTCCAGGATGCATGCAAGACCCAGACCCGGCAGTACAAAGCCCTGCGAAACCAGCTGCTGGAGAGCATACCAAAACCCGAACACAAGACCATGCTGAAGAGACTGAAGGAAGAGCAAACCAGGAAACTAGCAATCCTCGCCGAACAGTATGACCACACCATCAACAACATGCTCTCCACACAGGCTGTGAGTACCAGACTGAGAATACTCTTAAACTGTTTCACCATCAATCTCTGAACATCAGCTAATATATATGATCTCTCTCAGTTGCGTCTAGACGAGGCGCAGGAGGCGGAGTGTCAGGTGCTGCGGATGCAGCTGCAGCAGGAGTTGGAGTTGTTGAATGCATATCAGAGTAAGATCAAGATGCAGACGGATGCTCAGCAGGAACGAGAGAGGAAGGAGCTGGAGCAGAGAGTGTCCCTCCGGAGAGCCCTACTGGAGACTAAGGTCCTACAGAGTCATTTAAACACACAATCGCTTTCATCTTTGTTTTTATTTGTTTTTTAAAGTATAAATTACTTAAACTTAATCATCAAAAACCGTTGTTCCTTTATGCTCTTGTAAAATATATCAAATTTAATATTGTCATATTTGGTCGTGTAACTGACTAAAATAAAAAAAATAATTTAAATAAAATAATAGATGTTGCCTAAATAAAATCTTTTTTTTTATTTATGCAATGCCATTCATATTTAATCATGTATTAAGTGCCTAAATGCTTTTTGGGGCCACTGTACATCAAACTTTTTTTAAAACTGTATTAATAATTAAACTTGACTGTCTGTTCCCTGCTGTGTCCCACAGATCGAAGAGGAGATGTTGACCTTGCAGAACGAGCGCACAGAGCGGATCCGTAGCCTGCTGGAGCGTCAGGCCCGAGAAATCGAGGCCTTCGACTCAGAGAGCATGCGCTTGGGCTTTAGCAACATGGTGTTGGCTAACATCTCTCCTGAGTGCCTCAGCCACAGCTTCCCAGGGGCCCCGGGCAGTTGGATCCCCCATCAGCATCACTCAGATGGCTCTCAGGGGACACGGTGGGGCGGCAGCTCTGGTTCAGGGGCCGGCCATCACTACCACTCCAGTCAGGGAGGAGCACAGGCCCAGCAGGGCTGGGGCCAAGCCATCCCAGGAGGTGGGTTTCCTCCGTGGGGCCACTCTCCCTCGGGCCCCCAAGGGGCCATTCCAAAAAGCAGCGTGGGGATGCATAACAGCCCTCAGGCACTTAGGAGGACCACCTCAGCGGGGCGCACTGAGCAGGGCATGAGTAGGAGCACCAGCATCACATCTCAGATATCCAACGGTTCGCACCTGTCTTACACATAGACACCAGTGCGTTTGTGCCAACCCTGCACACACAAACACACACAGGGTAGGAGAAACGCACTGGCCCACACTAAAGACTGGCACAGAGAGCAGAGCCCACTGCACTTGTCTACCCCTCTATCCCCCTTTTCTTTTCCTTCACTTTCTCATTTCACTTTCCTACATGCAGACGTGCATGTAAACGATAGCAAATATCACTCAGGTCAAAAGAAATTCTAACTTTGTATGAAGCTTGTTTGACAGCCATGCAGAGCTAAAGTCAAAAACACTAGTCTGATTTAAAGCTCACTTGATGAGATTCATTTAATGCTAAATATTTTATATATATAAAATAGATGTTTATTAATTTAGCTTTAGCCCACTTAACGTGTGAATTCATAAACCAAAAGGATGATAAACGGAGATGTTGGCCATAATTATAATACAATACAATACAATCTAAGCTGTCAGCCTGCTGTCATGTTCTTAGGAAAAATAATTGGGGTTTTAATAAAATAAAGAAATGGATTGTGTGTGCGCAGTATATGGGTTAGGAAGAGAGCTGGCCAATCTGTTGATTTTAAGTGAACGTGTTTTAGTTGTCAGGTGATTCATTTGCAGAGAAGATTTAGGAGTTTGCCTTCAAGTACTGTACTGAAATTAATGTGAATAAAAATACACATTTCAATAGGTTCAAAACTTGATTTTACAGACTTTTTTGTTACTTGTTTAGTTGGCGAGTAAAGGTCAATGGGGCTGTCTTGCCCAAGCAGTGTGTTTTAAGATTTTCAACAGTGCAGGCAAGCACAAATATGTTCATATCTCCAGCATAGTTTTTATTTAGTCTGTACTTGCATTAAGCAACCTAATTATAGCCAGACAACCTGCCTTCAGTCTTCTTAGCCTTTTGATACACCCTTCATTTTATTAGGTCAGCCAGCTTTCATCTGGATCAGGTGTCCAGACACATTTAGATGTGGTGCTTTCTCGATTAGTCATTGTATGTGATGTTTTAGGTGTGCAATGCCAGCTTAAAGATATTAGATTAGATATTATATGTTCAGTGCCTTGAATGTGTTCATGGTTTAATTACTCAGTAGAGACATGCCAAGATGAATCTTTACATGTAGCAAAAAAAAAACACTCCCAAATTTAATTTAGAGTTTAATCATGTTGCCCAAGCTAATGAAGGGGCAGTATTGGTCCATTTAAGAAGAGTGTGTGTAGCGTGTTGGTGTGAATATATTTGGTTGTACACTTAAATATGAGCTTATATTATCCCACAATGTAATACTAAACTCTTATGTTACTAAATTTTGAGGTGCCTTTGAATAGCTGCCAAGCAGAAGCACTTTATGTAGTGTGTTGTGTTTTGAGGAATGTTTTTACAAGTGTTCTCAACTATGGAAATGACTAATGCAGCCGTAAACTGTAGTGTGTGATGGCCGATGTCCAGTGTGTTTACTGTTACTCTTTTAAAAGAATTTTGTGGTCATTTTAAGATAGTGCTAGATATGAATTTGGCAGTGGTTTTAGTACAGTACTGTCATGATTTATCAAAAGAAATGAATGCAGAAACTGTTTGAATGTACTCTGGCCTCCATCAGGTTTGTGTCATGTCTTTGACACTCTGGGAATGTAAGGAACGGTAGGAGCATGAATGACTTGCTTTTTTCTGTAGGTCATGACAGCAGGCTTTGTTATGTGACACTCAACTGGCTCTTTTGGAGCAGGCAAACACTTTCGATTTGGTCTCATGACCTCCACACTAAATAGCAAACGGTGTGTTCACTGTTTCATGCTCATTCACTACCAGTCAAATGTTTGGACACATCTACTGCTTATTTGTTACCACTTTTTTCTATATTTTAAATAATAGTATATTTAGTATATATACACTACCATTAAAAGTCTGCGGTTGGGAATATGTTTTTTTTTATTATAATTTAATAAAAACAGTCTCTTATGCTCTTATAATTTAATATGACTGTTTTCTATTTTAATATTTCATTCCTGTGATGGCAAAGCTGATTTTAAGCAACCATTTTTCCAGTCTTCAGCGTCACATGATCATTTAGAAATAATTCTGAATGCTGATTTGATTTTTCATTATTATTATCAATGTTGAACACAATAGAAAGAAAATCCTACACTGAATAACATTATAAATGCTGTTACTGTCCTTGCAGAATCAAAATTATTTTTTTTTAAATATTACTGGCCTCAAACTATTGAATAGTAGTGTATAATAAAGGAGCGTATCCTTATTTCAACCAAACAGCTTTTGCCAAGTAGATTCTTAATGTTTTATTTATTAAAATTCTAAAGCTAAAAAAAAAGACATTTTCCTACACAGCTTTTCACTACATGTATGCAAGGAAATATTATATAAAAATACATAGTATTAATTATATTTACCTACATTTAAGTTTACAAAAATATAGGAGAAATGCCAAACAGAGACGTTTATTAACATACGTATGTGTGTGTGATGACTCGGATATTTTCATTTTTTAATCGGTTCAATCTAAACGATTCACTGACATGAATCAAACTTACAAGCATCTGATCTTAAAGCTTAAATCAATCTCATCTCTTTTAATGGGAAAGTTAATGGCCAAATTCTCTCAGCCAAGTTCATGAGGTGCATCCTGGGCTTCTTTTTTAATAGTATTGAAGGAGTTAGCACGCTTGCATTCATTCATGGGTGTCCATGTTTGACTGGTAGTGTCGTCTACAATGTATTTTCTGAAATCAATAGCTGCCCCAAAGATTTAACAGCCAAAAAAAGTATTTTCTCCCTCATTTTTTGGCTGTTATAAGCGACTGAGGTGACCAAGTCCATGAGTAGAATTTCCTCTCAAAACGCAGTGATCTTTTCCCCTTCTCCCCCTGCCCTCTTTCTGTCCTCTGTGCCGCCCGTACCGCAGGTGTCAGTGCCCAGTATTGTGAGGATATGAGCTGTGCTGCCGATGCCCCTGCCTGCCCTCACTCTCCCCCACTACTTCACATGCCATCACTCCTCGCCAAGCTCCGCCTGGATCCAGCGTTTCAACACACGAATGCCTGAATCCACTTCCTTGGGGAACTTTTCAAGCTAACTTTTTCAAAAAAAAAAGTTTTTTTGTTTTTTTCCCAAGCGAGTTTATCTAGGTGGTTTGCTTCACATCACTTTGACTGCAGGAGTCAGACTCATTCTAGTGAAATTTTTACTCCTGTTTTAACACTTCTGATCTGATGGAGTACAATGTTAGCCTCCCCCTTCTGTTTCCATTGTGCAATCATTGGTGAAAACAAAACTCTCTGGGCAGAACGTGGCTCTCCCTCGCCTTAATATCCCAAAAGATCTTGTGTGACCCTTATTACCAAATAAATCTGGGAGAGTGTTCATATTGTATATTTGGTTTAAAATAAAGATTTAAAATGCATAGAAATTAAGTAAATCGATGGCGGCGTATGTCCCAAGCCCCCCATCAAGATCCTATGCGTATAGACAAAGGTTTTAAAAGAAATCTATTAAGAATTGTAAACTGTACCTTGCGCTTTTAAAGGGGTTTCTGGCCTGTGTACAAGGAGCCTCAGAGGTGAACTTCAGGGAGTAGTGTGTGTTTACACGTCACCTCTGCACACTTTGTGTTTCCATTTGTGTCTGTTGATCACAGGAACGTTTCGGGTCCTCTTTATTCTGATGCGAATGTTAGAAGGTGCAGCATAAGAGCTATAAAAGGCACAGAAAAGAGGCAAATTTTATATTTTGAATCCTCTCATAGGTCATTTTGATATTTCCTAACCCACAGATGATCCAGGGTTTTTTTTTAATACGTTTTGGGTGAGGGCTGTTTGAATTTGGTTGGCATTACTCATAATTGTGTCATACCTGCCACCGATATAGATTACACATTTTATTTTATCCTAGTTTGAAATTTGTCCTACTGACTGAATTTAGGGGATATGTAAGTAATACTGATATATGAGAAAGATTAGATTGAAATGCAAACTTATTTTCTAAATAATGGAGGTTCAACCTCTGGTCAAACACTGTGCCATCCCACAGCTGCCAAGCCCGGTCACCACTGCATTGTCTCCTCTCCTGTTGACAGGCTATGAAAGAGTGATTGTTATTTCAGTTCTGATGGACCTGGACACTCCTATCGCCAACACTACAAAGAAACTAAACGGAGGGGCTGGTCTACGGGGAAGGGCTACATTTCTTGTAAAGAACATCAGTATTCATTTGCCGTGGTCGAAATGGCATACTAACGTACTGCGTACTGAATTTCTTTTGAAAAGTAGTGTGTTAGTGTGCCGTTTCACACGCGTCCATTGTCCTCTGGCTCAGCATCACCACTATAACGCATATGTAACCTGTATCAAAATGTATAGATCGTGTATCATGTTATTGAATGTCTAAAAAGATTATACAAAAAGTTTAAAAATACAGAATAAATGGCTTGAAATTCTATTAAAGTATTCATGAATCAGAGAAAACAAACGTCTAGAGATAAATGAACAATTTTTTTCTGTTCGGTAATTACTGTTGTGTTGATGGAGGAACACTGGTCAGAGGATCCGCTGTAATAAAAGTAAATTTAGTACAACATCACGTCTGACTTTTGTTTTTTTGTATTGATTACCAGCAGCTGGATCGTTGCATTCAAGCTGTTTATGTGTCAGCTGGGGTTATCGATCTGATTTCAAATGGAAATTTTATTTACAATATTGATTCTTGTATTGACAATTTGATTTTTTTTTCCCCTACAGCTGTTTTTTTTTTTTATTACAAGCTTTTTGATACTGACCATCAGTAAACGGTTAAAAACAGGTTAAAAGTTAGTAAAAAGGTTCAACGGGATTTTTTCCTAACCCAAGCAATTATTATTATTAATATTATGTTTTCCCATCTAGTCATCAAGAAAATATAGCTCTCAAAAACATTGTTGACCACAGTTTGGTGTAGCATTCCATTAGTCATTTAGCAGACGCTTTTATCCAAAGCGACTTACAAATGATGACAATTGAAGCAATCAAAACCAACAAAAGAGCAATAATAAAAAAAAAAAGTCAGAATTGTGAGAGAATATTATTTTATTTATTAATCTGCTCTTTATTTTTCTATTCTCTATTTCACATCAGAAGGCAGTTTAATAACACTGGTAACAAAATTTACAGAGTTTGAACACTCCAAAAATTAAAATTTAACATTTTTTTTTATTACATTTTGGCAATTATATTGTTTAAAGGCACTATTATTAATGCATTATTAAGCTCTATATGAGAAATTATGATAAAAACATGTAAAAATTATTTGTGCCACATTGTGTCCTGAAGAAAACATACAGACCCGTTTTGAATAAGAAGCTAAATGAGTCATATGATAAAATTACTGCATTAAAAGAACAATAACAAAATAAATCAATCAATAAACTTTTTGTTGGGTCTTATTAACCAACTAAGCCATTTTAGATTCACATGCTTTTCTCTGAAATTTTCACTTAAGTTTTCACTTTGCTGGGATTCCTCTAAACTATCCTGGTTCATTAACAGCTCCATTAACAATTTTTTTTCAGTACTTTTAAGTCTTACAATAAGTGTGTGTGTGTTTGAATCGTCACATGAGTCATTCGTTAGTTTATCAGTTTAAATAGCTGTGTTTGTTAAAATAACTTTTTTCAGTGGTCCTTACCGGCCTGTTGAGGCAGAGAGTGGAGAGTACCTTTACTGCCCCCCTCAGCGCTGGCTACACAACCTCAAAGTAATGCACAATCACAGATTCACAGTATTTCTATAGTTAAAGCTGTTACTGAAGATAATTTGATGAGCTCTGCACGTGTTGTTTGTGACAGAATGGGGCGCTGGTGTTTCTGTATCACCCTTGTGACCTCACCCCTCAGCCAACACAGAGTGAGTCATTCGCTGTCATCACCATTCACAACGACTCATGTAACACAGGTGTCTACATCGAACACTGGATGACTGTCTGTTCACAGTAGTTGTGGAAAGAAGGGAACTTGTCACATGGATTGATTTAATTGGCTAACTGACCACCAAGAAATATGGATTACATTTAATATCAGATTTATTTGGTAATATTTTACCAAATAATTTCAGTTCGCTAGCATTAAAGCATTACGTAGCATTTACTAACATAAACATTTGACAGAATTTATAAATCTAGGTAATCTATTGTTATTTTATTTTTAAAAATTGTATTAGCATACACTACTGTTCAAAAGTTTGGGGTTTATTAAAGAATTTTTGATGTTTATAAAAGAAGTCTCTTATGCTCACCAAGACTGCATTTATTTGACAAAAAGAATACACCAAAAATTGTAATCTGTCAAAATTAACATTATTGTATATAGATTAATTAGTTAACAACACCTAATGCATTAACCATCAGGAACAAATTGAGCCATTCTGAAATGTTACCAGTTATTTTTATGTCTTTAAAAAGCACCGTTTCTGACAAATTTCTCATGTCTGTTATCTTTCTGAAAGCCTTTAGTGGTGGTCTCATGGGGTCACTCACTAGAGATGTCTCGCATCACGCTGGGGGTTTGTGATTGGTTGTTTACCATTTCCTCCAATATTAGTCAAGCTAATACAAGCCAAAGAGCAAAGTACAAACTATATTTGACAAAATCAGCACCTATGGACAAACCAGAGAACACCAGTCAAGAGATGTCCAAAGTGGAGAGATTAAAGGTGAAGAAACTGCATTACAGTGCCTAATAAATCCATCAAGATTTCTATGATGCTGCAGTCATTTTATGTCAATAGAAATGCAAATAACATCCGTCTATGCCAAATTTCACTTTCATCTGTTAATTCCTTAAAAACTGCTGCATGCAGAGGACCAGAGGGAGAACCAGGAAGAGCAGGATGGTCGTCAAAATCCCTGGAAGAAGTGGAACTGAAAGATGGTGTCAAACCAGATGAACTTAACACAGAAAGTGCAAAACTGAACCAAACACGCTACCACAAAATCATACAAAAGAGATGGCCTCCTTCTCAGGGCTAACTGTTAGACAATCTCTCAGTTCTGCAAAGGACCCTAAGGAGCCTGGAGACAGTGCTAAAGACAAGACAAAGACAATTGAGAAGCAATTTCCACAAAATAATGTGACTGAAAGACATAAATACCAAACAGACAGAAAAACAGATAAGAAAACTATAACAGAAGGTAAGAAGCTTCGCATTAAGACTGACACAAAGGCTCAGAGGACTGGATCTGAATGCGGGGAGCTTGAACAGTGTGGAGTCTCAGACTCCTCAAAGTCTCCTCATTTAGGAGGCCCACTGAGGGGCGAGAGGATACCCATACGATGTACAGATGAGGCTGTGTGGGCAGCAGGCGCTTTGGGATTCCTCTTAGTGCTCCTCACCCTGTCTGTGCTCCATACACGCCTCTATCGCCACTGGAGATCTTCAACCAGTCTCTACTGGCACGAAAACCAGTAAGACTATGAACGTGTGGGTGGTAAGTACACACTATGTGTTCTTGCTGCATACAACCATTAATTCATTAAAAAAACTCTGTTGGAATATCTGCCCAATCTTGTGGCACTCATGAAGTAAATATGGACCTTTTTATTAAGCTAAGGATAACTTTTGTCCACATTCAAGACAATACTTCAAAAAGACAATTTCTCTTTGGTATTTCATATAGTGACAGTTTAATGGATTATAAAAAGAGAAGAAATATTGGGTAGGGACTTTATTCTATCCATTGATTGTTCATTAGATTTTTATATATGGGCATTGCATTCAAAAGTGAAGGTAGAAATGGATATGTCACCAGAGAACCAGGGCTTGTCAAGACATTTTTTTTAATGAAATATATGTATGAATTAAATGCTGCACAATAAGTTGCTAACTAACATGCATATAGAAAATTGATATGAGTGAATTTCCATTTCATGCTGACTCATATAAAGGAATGTGGAATGTTTTGGTCACACTACAGCATTTGTTTCCTGCTTAGATTACTTTTTCTGACGGTAGGTTTCTAAAATGCAGTGATCATTTACTCACCTTCATGTTGTTCCAAACCTGTATGACTTTTTTTTTCTGTGGAACACAAAAGAAGACATTTTGAAGAATGTTAGAAACCGTGTTTTAGTGACTATTTATTACATTCCAAAGAGACATTTCTCAAAATATCTTATTTTATGTTTACAGAGCAAAGGGGTGAGTTTTTTTTTTTGGGTGAACTTCATTTCCTTGGAGTTAGAAGCCTCTTATGATATGCATAAGGTATCTTGCTCTATAGCCCCGTCTGTCAGTGAGAATGACTGTGGTTTATATGTCACATGACTTGACACAAGGAGATGGCAGTAGAGAGCTCTCCAGTCCCACTGGCACTCTGTTAATAGTTTCAATTATGTAACTGCTGTTAGTTGAGCAAATGCTTTTTCATGTGTAGCATACTAATTGTATTGGTCAGATCCATACTAAAATAGTGGAGAAGCAAAAAAAGACATTAATTCAGATCCTATTTGGGTTATAAACTACATATTTTGTATTAATAACCTTGATTCTCAGATTAAAACCACTCAAAGTGAACAGACTTTGAGGTTATAGGTGTAGGCTAAATGAGTTCAAATGTAACCAATCTGCTAATGCGATGTTAATAATTGTGTTTAATGTGTTTATTTAATGTGTTCACATTTTCCACTGAATACTGCCGAATACTGTCTGAAACCAAATTTAGTGGCCTTACACAACAGTATGCAAACAAAGCACTGCTTTTTAATGCAACCACAAAATGTTCAAATCTTACTTTAAAATATAACCATGAATCAGTAGTTTTCATACATATTTTCATACTTTTAAGTGAGAGACAACAAAAATGTTATCTATTCATTCTAATTTAATTTGAAACCTAATCTGCTCTTTACGACAGAAATGGGGACTAATATTTAAGTCATTATTCACAGACAAATAAGCTAAAATAACATAGCATTTAGTATTCATAGTATTTCATTTTTTTCATATTTCAAGATGACACTGAAGTCACATTATTCCAATTTGCAGTCATTTGTCACTGAAGGATTAAGGCATTGTCCAGGTCTTCATGTGGATGTAGTTTATCCATCCAGTCACTACGCAGAAGAGACTGGTCCATTAAAAACAAAATAACAATTTGCCAGTTCATTATCCTTTGATGACGAATGTTGTTGCCTAATATTGGACCTATGTGAAAGAGCTATCCTGAGCGATATTGATCACAATAATTTGCATTTTTTGCAAAATTAGCATTTTTAGCATACATCCTCATCCTATGTCCTTAGATCTCCTAGCGTTTTTTTCTGAATCTTAAACTATGCAATATATATAACCGTATGATTGCCTCAATGATAACCAGGGTCATCTTTTGCAAGTGTGAGTGGTTGTGAGTTGTGCAATGGAAGTCATTTGAAAGCAAAATAAGGAATGCAATGCAATCTGTGGATCATTGGCTTTCGGCTATGTATTGTGAAACTATAGCAGAAAACAAGAGATGCCATAGAAACATATGAAGCGAGCTGTTAAAGATATCACTGTGAATGTTCATGTTGGCTCAAACTAAAGAGTGTGCATTTCCAGCACTTAACGATAACTTAAACATTAGATCTGTTCAAACATGATGCTTGTGATAGCTTGGAAAAGCAGAACATTCTGTTCTGTTAGACAGTCACTTGGTTGTCTGGAGTCTGCTAATGTTGTATTTTACATGCTACAAATTGAGCCCAGTTGTATAAGGAATTATATTTTATCTATTCTCCTCGCTGCAAATAAATTTTAAAATTAGCCGCTTTTGCATTTTATGGCAGACCGGCAGTGGGGCCGCAATTATATCTGTTTCAAACATTACTTTACTGCCATTTCTTGGACTGTAACTTACAATTACATGTTTCTTTAAATACAGTCCTCCTACTCATTCAGGCACTATACACCAAAAAAGCATTTATAGAGCTAAGTCTGCTTTACTGGAATCCAGCACAGTAGAATTTCTATAAACATGTAATGTTCTCATAAAACTAATTAAATAGGGGTGAAAAAGAAACAAATTAAATAGAAATTGATAGAACATTTAACCTTAAAACTATGGAAACATTACTAATACCTGCATAAATCATAGTGAGGGATAATATATTATGGTTGCCCGTTTCTGCACCAGGATAAAACATTACTGGGGACTAGGGACTGTGACTTTTTATTATTTATTCACCCCCCCCCCCCCCCCTCCCCCTCCCCACACACACACAATTCCTGCAATTTCCCACGCAGTTTATAACTTCAAATTGTAAGAGATAAACTCACAATTATGAGAAAAAAGTCAGAATTGGGGGCAATTATCTAAAAAATTTTCCATGGCAGGTGTAAACTCGAAAATGCATGAAAATAAATTGTATATATTGCACAGAATTAAACTAAGCAAACTCTGAATTGTGAGATAAAAAGACTTAAGTACCTTTTTTTTATATATATATATATATATATATATATATATATATATATATATATATATATATATATATATATATATATATATATATATATATATATATATATATATATATATTAGTTATTTATTTATTCTGTGGTAGAAACAGGCTTCCATAATATACAGTTGGTCCTCATCGCAAATGTATTAAAAGTAAAAAATAAAACAAATATGAAAAGTCATTAATACTATAATATCACCAGTCAGATTGACCAGTCAGAAGTGATTACAGTGGATTCAGTAATTGGTCTCAAATCTGTGCAAGCAATAAAATGCCAGTGATGATTTATTTAAGAACATTATTGCAAAAAAACGATACTAATGAAGCAATTTTCCCTCTGTTTAAGAGCACGTTGGTGCAAAAGGCAAAAAATTTCATCTTTAAAATAGTAAGGATGTATCAAAAATGATTGTTCGTAAACTATTGCATCTGCATCTATCCATTTAAAAAAAAAAAAAATAACTTTCATAAAAATGTTTACACTAGACTTCTACACAAATTCTCAAGGAAAGGCAAGGAAAATAAACAAATGTGCATTCATGTATAAATGCTGCAGATCACCAGATACAACACTCCACTGTGCAAAACATTGCTGACATTAGAGCTATTTAAGGGGGAAAAAAAAACCTGATTTCCAGATGCTTTCTTTGCATCTAATTCTATTCTCTCCACCACACGGGTATACTTCATGGAAGAGGCATTTCATTGGGCATGAAATACTGCAGGAAATATGGTAGATGCCACTCAGACAATCCCATGTGAAATCTAGGAATTGCTTTTTGAGGTAAATGCCTTTGATGCATATAATCTGACACATCTTACACAGGATCCCTCTTTTCTTGTGACCAGAGCAAACCACTCCCTAAGCTTGAGGTCTTCCTGGTCTTGGCATTGTCTGAGTCATAATAATACGTTAAAAAGCATTCCCATCAGCTAAGGCTTTCAATGTCTCCTTGAACTGGCCATTTTCAGAAGCTTCTGTGGTCTGCCGAGGGGAGATGCAGGTTTTACTCTGTCTGGTTTGTGCCTTTGGCCTTTTTGGTCAGTATCATCCAGCTCCTTTACCACTGGAAGATGATGGATCAGTGCATCCGTCAAGACCTGCTCAGAATGACCTGTCCCTGGCAACAGTAAGTCCTTCATTTGTACCTCTTTCATGCAGTTAATACTTGCAATTTAATTATTATTTATTTTCTTTATGAGGAAATTTTGTGTATGTGTATTATTAATATAAATTTAGGAGAAAGACACTGTAATAGAGATATTGTGTTCTTATTGGTGATCTTCCATTCTATCACATTTTTCATCAGAAGTAATTGAAGTGTATTTTCTATTTATTCGGTTTTTACATACATGAACAAATGTACAAATAACAGTCTATTTGTTCATACCTAATGTGAATGTTTGCAGTTTTACATGTCAAAAAAACACATTGGTATAATTTAATGAAAATGCATCTTATTTTCCTTTGAACCTAAAAGCATTGATGATAAAGTAAAGCCTATCAAGCTGATGAAATACAGGAAGTATAATGATAGTTGATACTCACTGTGGTGGTTCCTGCACGTTTTCTTGTAGAAATACCTGCAGCAATTCTACAGTTTCCAAGCAGGTCCTACAGGCCGCAGGAGGAGGAGTCGTCCCTCATTCTCTTCCAAACTGAAAGACATGCAGAGCTTTTTTGGGCTGAACAGGACAGGAACCCTGAACCCAGACACCCTCGCTATCATGAGGACTCCTAGATGTGGCGTCTCAGATGTGGAAGATTACAGTCACAGACGTGGAAACAGGTGGAAGAAAAACATCATCACTTATGGGTAAATACCATATTTATACTGTACATGTTACATAAAATGCTCCTAATTTGGACGGTAACGCTCCACCGTGTATGGTAATAAAAGGCGTACAATTTTACAGTGTTGGGACATACACCAGTGACTTACCAGTGAATACAGTGGATGCTCAGATCGCGTCGGCTCTAAATGCATGGGCAAAGGCCTGCCCTCTCACTTTCCAGAGGTCATATTCTCACCAGGCAGACATCATGGTGGAGTTTGTTGGAAACGGTAAGTTAGCATCCACTTACATACACTTTCACCTTCGAAGATGATGTTCATTTATTCTGCGATGAACTTCTAGAACATGGTGACTCCTTCCCCTTTGATGGTCCAGACGGCACACTGGCCCATGCTTTTGGCCCAGGGGAAGGCATCGGTGGAGACGTTCATTTTGATGAAGCCGAAGCATGGACAGCAGGGTTCAAAGGTTACTCAAATACTATAGGAGTACACTTGGTACTAAAAAGAATATGGTTCACTTGTTTTCTCTCTTTTTTTCTTCAGGGTTTAACCTGTATGTGGTAGCTACACATGAGTTTGGTCATGCACTTGGTTTGAAACACTCGCAAAACCCAGAGTCAGTGATGTATCCGACATACAAAAATAAAAAAACACACAACCTGCTCTCCAGTGAAGATATCATGAACATCAACACACTCTATGGTAAAACAAACCGTGTTTCACAATCTATAACTGTGAAATTGTAATATTGTGGGAACAGAGGCAGTGTTCAGTTTCCACATTTATATGAGAGATCACATGTCTGTGTTTTTTCTGTCCAACAGGGCCAAGGGACAAAAGGCCCTATCCATCTCCAAGATTTAGCTGGAGCTATCCCAGCAACCCCTGGTACAGTGGTTCATATTTCCCCGTGTCATTCAAGGACACATGTAATCCCGATATGACTTTTGATGCTGTGACTACTGTAGGAGAAGCCCTTTTCTTCTTCAGAGACAAGTGATTTGATCACATATAGTATTAGCTGCCAATTACAATCCATTTGAAAGCAAAAAGGAACAGAATAGGAACTTGTAATAATTGCGAGAAACTTTATTTTTCATAGTTGCAACTTTATATCTCACACTTGAGTTTTTCTCATTATTGCAACTTAATTACTATAACAGTTGTGACTATTTCTCAGAACAGTGACTGTATCTCATAATTGTGAACACAATTGCAATTTCACCTCAGAGTTTTCACCGTTTCTCTCAGTTGTGACTTTATATCTCATAATTGTGACTATTTATTGCAATTATGTCTTTATATATCTTATAATTGTAACTTTATCAATTTATCACAATTGCAAGTATTTTGTACAACTGTGACTTTATATCTCAAAATTACAACTTTATTTCTCACTGCTGCGACTATTTCTTGTAATTGTGATTTTATATCATCTTGTAATTGCAATTTAATTTTTTTTACATTTGCTTCATTTTTCACAATTGCAACTTCACCTCACAATTTTCACTATTTCTCACAATTGCAATTTTAAATCTAACAAATAATAAATTATATATATATATATATATATATTATATTTCACAATTTTAACTTCATTTCTCACAGTTGTGACTATCACAATTACCTATTTTTTAAATATTCACTTATTTTTTATGGAAATAGGTTTTCAAAATGGCATAATATTGAAGTGTGTTAAATATAAAATATCTCCAACTTTACATAACTTCTTAAGACTCCCGGATGGCATAATGTATTTAATAATACAGACAGGTCCAGATGCTCTTGAATAAACTTTTTGAGATATTTACTTGCTTATTTGACATGAGTAATTTTTATCATTTGGTTATCAAATGTAACTATTTGTACCATTGCAGATACTTGTGGATTAAACGCACTAATCAAAATGATATAAAGGAAGGTCCCATCAGCAATTTCATGCCAAAAATTGATTGTCAGATCGACGCTGCTTACTGGGTTCCCCAGCGGTCAACAGCGTATCTGTTCAACGGTACAGACATGTTTGACATTATGTAGTCCTGAATTGCCTTCAAGATGTTAAACAAAAGCCATTTTCTGTTCTACATTCAATACAGGGACAATTTTCTGGACTGTGAAAGGATCCCAAGTAAAAGGCAGACCAAAAAACATCAGCAGTCTGGGGTTCCCGTCATGGGTACAGAAGATAGATGCTGCGGTGCACATTCACAAAACTGTACACACCCTATTCTTCACCCAACACCAGTACTGGAGGTGACTATAAAGATACAAGAGCAATGTATCAATAATATCAGTCTTAATGAATGGCACTGAATATGTTTTTGCTCATAGGTACAATGAACACAACAAGACAATGAATGACTCAAGCCCACGTAACATTTCTGATGATTTCCCAGGAATAAATGGACCCATAAGTGCAGCAATTTATAAAGATGGTAGGTACCAGTCGGATTACAATCGGTCTATAATTTATCTAACATGTATTTTCAGTCACATAACTTTCATCCATCACTATACTTTTTTTCAGGTTCTCTTCATTTCTTTGTTGGCTCAGATGTGTATAAATATGACGTCAAACGAAAGGAAATTATTGGAGCAGATAAGACAGCTTCCTGGCTTGGATGTTAATGGACATTCGTTAGACTAATAGTTCCTAGATTTAATTATTTTTTAAAGGTGAATCATTATTTTTGCAATTCTGGTTAATGCAGCAAAAGTTTGCATTAGACATAATTCAAGTCAAGTCAAGTCACCTTTATTTATAATTCAGCTGTAAAGATGGCATTAGTTATGTTGTACTGAATTTAATTATATTGTAGTCAATTGTATTTTCAGCATGCTGTGCTTGTATTTTATTTGATAAATGCATCTACTGTTTAATGTCTTTGGAACATATTTGAATTGAAAATGTATCTAAAAAGTCAGAATGTGGTTTAAATTAAAATGTATGACTATCATTACTTCAAAAAAAAAAAAAAAACTTGTTTGCTACTCAGTTCTGCACTTGCATGACTGAGGTAAACCAAAGTATTCAGCCTGAATATGCACTAATCAGTGTGTGTTCATAACTGTAATAAAATAAGTTAAAAAAAGGACTTGTGGAAATCATTTTCATGTAAAATGAAGATTTCAGAATATACAAAATGAAGAGAATCTTCAATCATTTACAACAAATCATGACACAATCCTAATCCTCTTTACCCACTAAGACTTCTGATGCAAAACTAGACGTGATCTCATTTTGTGGACGACAAAAGCCACTAAATGCCTGACAATAAATTCTTGTTTTGAGGGCCCACGTGGTTTTTTACTGTCTTAAGGTATGCATGAGTTGTATAAGACTCAGATGACATAAAAAGGAGAACATAAATGTACCAAGTCAAAATGAGCTGGTTGTGGCCTTGGATCTTTTTGAGTTGGATGGTGAAGACGGACATAGTAAAGACCTCACGCGTGACTCTTCAGAGCCCCAGCCCAAAAGATATCCAACATACTGAGGTTTGTCTGCCATTATGTGTTTCTCTAGGCTACATATCCATACTTTATTTCACTGAGCTGCTTTGATTTGTATTAGACAGACTGCATCAGAGTTTGATTATAAGAGTTATGTTACCAACCTTAATAATTATTATTATTATTGTTTTTCCTGGACGGCCCAAATGGAAGAGCAACACCATCACATACAGGTTCGGCAGAGAATATCCACAGATCGATGGATTTTACAATGTTTCCATCCAAATTTATAGCAGTGCTTCCTTAATAAATGGATTATACTTCAAGTTTGTCTTGGTCTTTAGTAGATTGTACTGCTTTCAATGGAGAAAAGCCTCAGGATTTAGTTTATTTGTTATTCCTCCCATTTAATCTCTCAATTTTCAACATGCCTTTTGTAAAATGTGGCTCCTATGAATCCTGCAGGATTGCTAGATATACCCCTGACCTCAGTCGAGAAGAGGTGGAGAACTCCTTGCGTTTGGCTCTAAAAATATGGAGTGAAGCTGCTGCTCTAAAGTTTGTCCAAGTAAAACATGACATGGCCGATATTACGTTCTCCTTCAACTCCAAAGGTACATTTTAAACTAATCTGATGTTTTTTCTTCATCTTCTTACTTTCGATGGCCCAGGAGGGGTGTTAGCCCACGCTTTTGAGCCTGGAGAGGGCATCGGAGGAGATGTACACTTTGACGATGATGAAACATGGACAGTGGGACACGGCAGACCAGGTACAACACAGTAAACATTGAATCATTCACGTAATGCAACTGTGGAATTGGCTAATGGCTATTTGCAAAGAACTGCAATAGCAATCCAACACCACGAGTGAGTAACCATGATTTCAGAATGATGGTCCAGTTGTTGATTTATTGTTATGCATAAAAATAAATAAATACAGACTTGTTTTTAATAATAATAATAATAATTAAAATAATATTTACAGAAAATTAAGCAGCACATCCACTCTCAGTATTGATAATGATAATAAATGTTTCTTCAGCACAAAATCAAAATATTAGAATGATTTCTGAAGGATCATGTGACACTGAAGACGAGAGTAATGGCAGCTGAAAATTCAGTTTTTCCATCACAGGAAATATTACATTTTCGAATGTATTGAAATAGAAAACTAATTTTAAATCGTAATATTCACAATATTACTGTTTTACTGTACTTTTGTGATCAAATAAATGCAACCTTGGTGACCATGAGAGACTTTTGAAAACATTTTTAAAAAAAATCACTCCAATCTTTTGAACTAAAGTGTAAATATTTACTCTTCTACTAGGTCCTAAATATTGGGTAGTTCAGAAACTGGAGTCAAAGAGCTATTATAGCTCCATCTATGAATTAGGATTTCCAGAAACAGTGAAGCAAATAGATGCTGCTGTTCATGTCATTGAACATGGAAAGACCTATTTTTTCACAGGAGGCTACTATTTCAGGTAACATCTTTATTTTTATTTTATGACTAAATGTCTTCTAGAAAACAAGTTTAATCAGATAACTTTCACTTCAGACATTTACAGAAAACTAACATTCCTTTTTTCTTAGTAGCGATGGATCGTGGATTTCCAAGGAAAATTCGTATGGATTGGCCTGGAACTGTTGGGAAAGTGGATGCAGCTTTTGAACTCAATGGTAATGGACTGTATCATTTTCTACCAGTGTTCTCTGTAAAACATTTTTCCCCTGGAATTACATGCATGTTTTTTTTTTTTTATCAACAGGACATGTTCATCTCTTCTGCAGATCGATGGAATTTATCTTCAGCCATCAGAAAAGACGTTTGCTATACATTATGAACACAAATGCTTGGTTTGGGTGCTAAGAGTTGAAAAATGAGAAGATATGTTAACAAGAAGCACAGGAAGGAATTGTGTGATCGACTATTGTGCCTCATATCGAATGTTAAATAAGCTTAGTTGTACAGTACCAAGAGATATTTAAAGGTGCCATAGAATGCATTGATACAGTATTTTAAATTGTTCTCTGATATCTACACAGAAGGTATGTGGCTTAGGTAAGGGCAAAAAATCTCCAGAAACGATTTTACATGTCCATTTACAACCCTAGGATTTCTCCCTAGAATGAAACGGTCTGTTATTGGCTTATTTGGCAGGGTCATGAATAATAATGAGCTCTGCTCTGATTGGCTGTTTCACAGTACGGCTCATCAGCAAGAAGGAAGCACAGGGAGGAAAATATATATTTAAATACTTTCTCTCGCAGTTATATCGTCGGGTAATTATACTGTATATAAAACGCGGGCATCAGGGAGCCGTTATTAATATGCGAGGCATTGAAACTGCTTTTGAACGATCCATCGATCGTGTTATAGTTTCACTTTCAAGAGACGCGATCACACAAACTATGTTTAACGTTACATTATGGAGCAACGGTACTTACCACACATTTCACAAGATCAGATGCTTGTCAGTGGTGCTCAGGATCTGTAAGTCATTCGCCATCATCCTCATCTCTCCTTACTGAGAGTGAAATCTTATGTACTGTCACAGGCTACCGCTAGCAAGGAGCTAACCATGTCCCTTTAGTGGCTCGCGTTATTTGCTTTCTGTGCCTTTCTGAATACAGACACCAACCCATCCCTGCACTTCACACCCCCTGCACGGCCTGGAACATAAAATTTATTTTGTTATTTCCGCTGTTGTCCGCGCTTTTTTATTTACAATACCTGCAGAGCTTCTGATGGTTCAGCCGGCTTAGAACAAGGGCGGGTTTATGCAAATGTTGGGGGCGTGGTGATCCCGACTGTTGCGTCACAGTCGGCGTTATGTTCTGATTCGCCTGTTTTTCAGTGGTCTTTTTTAATCACGAGATTTACATATGAAGGAGGAAACTATGGTGTTTGAGGCTCACTATATGTCATCTCCATGTACAGAACTGTTATTATTTAAATATGCCAGGGTAAAGACAGTTTTTCATTCTATGGCACCTTTAAATCTTTCACATGGTTACAGAATCATCAATGAATGAATAAATGTTCTCAAATTATTGACATGTACTCAATATCTTTGAAATCACTTCATGCTTTAAAAAATAAATGCACATACCAGCAACATGATTTTAAAATGGTTTTGAACATCAAGCATAAAACGTTAATAAAGTTCAATATGTATGTATGTATTATATTTTAATAGCGATGCAATAGAAAAAAAAAAACACTTTTGGTTCCCTGAAGAACCAATAAAAAAAAAATCAGTGTGAAGAACATTTTAATAATCTAAAGAACCTTTTAACTTCATAAAGAAACTTTTGTGCACTGGAAAGATTCCATGGATGTTAAAAGTTTTTCATGAAACCATAAACGCCAATAGGAAACCTTTATATTTCAAAATGTGTATGTGAGGTTACTAACAAATCAATACGAATTTTTACTTCACGTGTCAAGTATTACGTTGCTTAATTTTTGATTTATATTTCAATTTACACCTAACATTTTACACCTAAAAATACACTGATTCAGTGCTGCTGGCCTGAAAATCATGAAAAAAAAAGGTGCAAAAATGAAAAGTGAAGTAAAAGCACTAAGACATGGCGTCTCTGATATGGCTTGTTGACCTAGTTTGGATTAGCTATCAAAATAACAGAGCGTATACGAGTACAGAGAATGCTAAACAGCTGGGAAATGATTTATTGTTGCCTTCAGTACTTACAGGACCTTGCTTGCCCTGATTTCACTCCCATTGGCCATTTTACCTCAAAAGCCACAATATCATATATAAGTACATTCCCTTGCTTTCCCAAAACATGTTGCGTAACAGTACATTAGAAAATGTATTTGTGCTCACCAATTATGCCTTTGATTAAAAATACAGTAAAAACAGTAATATTGGGAAATAATATTACAATTTTTATAACTTTTGTATTTTAAAATATTAAAAAATGTAATATATTCGTGTGGTGGCATAGCTGAATTTTCAGCAGCTATTACTTCAGTCTTCAGTGTCACATGATCCTTCAGAAATCATTCCAATAGGCTGATTTGCTGCTCAAGATATGTTATTATCAAAGAAAATGTATAGTTAAAGAAAAATGAAGTGTTCAGTCAAGCTGGGCATATGCAACTGTTGCAGGTCTGCACCATATAAATATGCCACAGCTGGACACAGAAATCATTCAAAAAATATTCAATCATATAGTGATTTATTAAAATACATCATATAATAAACCATCAAAAGGACAAAAAACAATAATGTTCAACTTCTCTATCCATACTGTAAAGGAAGAATACCACCTACAGGCTGTACAAAGGAAATCACCTCTCTTTCACAAATGTAGTCAAAAAAAAGACAGTTTGTTTGTTTTGAAGAGTGCTTAATTAGTTTGGGCCTGTATATCTTAAATGTATGGATATGATTATTAGGCTAATATGGTGTCTATGTACAATATCTCACATTCTGGATGTAAAACAGAAAGCAGCTACTCAGAATGGGTACTGAATAGATCTGTTTTTAATCGCTCTCAGTAGCACAAATGGCTTGTTATGTCCCTGAAATGGTGGCCAGCAGCACGGCTCGTCCTCAGCCTCGTTACTCATCATAGTGTAGGGATGACAGGAATTTATCAACATCCAGGTCTTCAGGAAAGGAGTCCAGCAGCTTCTTCTGTTTCTGAAAAATAAAAAAGGAATTCAGCCGAGCAATGTATCAGCTGAGGTACACAAATAGACAAAAATGAGTAAGACTTCTCTGATTGGCTGGACTGCCATGAGGTATATAAATGGAATAAATAACTGGTCTGAGATGCTTTTGTTGGTGGCAATTACATTCAGGCACTAGTGACTTGATTCAGATTTTAGCATTATATATTAACCTATTTAGTGCTAAAAAAAGTATTAATATGGAGTAGTTTGTTAAATATTAATATTTTTTTAAATTAAAAATTAACTTACTAAAAATAAATTGATTAAAATAGATTTAAAACAATTCTAGCTCGACATTAATGCTTGTGTGGGACAAGTGGATTTTTTGAAGGAGCAAGTGAAAGAGAATTTTACTTCCCCGACCGGACAACTAATCTGATTAAAACATTTAATTATGGAAGCACCAAAATTTTGGTGAGAATGATTCTGATTTTATTACTTTTAGTGTAAACAGTGATTGATAGTGGATGTATTGACAGGAACATGGTCACGCCAAAACAAAAAGTCTGTAAATTTTGCCTTTTTGTTGCCATCTCTGTTTGAAAACCTGGAATTGCAGCTCCGTTACTGAATGATTCAGCGTTTTTGAACTAATCATTTGAATAAATGCCTCAATGACTCACTCATCAAGACAGCCACTTGCTGCCACCTACTGGCAGTTTTATATTTAATACTATAATACAGTTTTACATTTTATATTTAAGAGTAGCTTTTCTTTGCATTTTTTCCAACATTTCATATTTGTATATTTAAAAAAACTAATTTAAAATACCAAGCTCATAACCTTATTTATGCCATTATAATTTTGGAGTGTAAATGCATTCATGCTACACAAAATTTCACTTTTCACTAGGCTTCCCACACTATATTATGAAATTGCCTTAAAATGTAGGATGTTATGTTATGGCATTAATGATTTTAAAAACTTAATTTTGCTACTATTGCTGCACACTTGATGGGGGCTTATCTAGACTGCTCACTATGTTAAGATGTGGTCAATCTTGACTGTTTCACAAAAAAAAAAAAAAATCAGCTCACCTTTGATTTCTTTTTACTGCTCGAGGAGCTGGAAAGCTGTAGCTCTTTCTTTGCAGGAGGGCTCGATTCAATTTGCTTTCGCTTCTTTCCTTTAGGGATGGCAGATTTCCCAGCACTGGCCTCCTCTTGACGCAAGCTGTCTTTCAGAGGTCCTCCTGTCCTGGCGGCGCGTGACAGGATCATGAGAGTGTGGGCGGCCATGTTGATGCTGTTCTCACTCCCCGCCTCGCTGGCAGGACTGCAGGAGGGGATATCGGGTGTGGCAGGAGGGGGAAGATGCCTCGGCGTTCTTTCACCCTCCTTCCTGAGCCTTTGCCGGGACGGGGTTCTCAATCCATCCGTCAGCTCCTCCAGTGCACGTCCTGGTCCAGGTGTTCTTGGGAGCGGGAGATCTGGACATCCAGCCACCTGTCTCTTTGGTGGAGTGGCTGTGGGAGCCTGGCCTTGTATGTCCTGCAGCATCTCAACGGCCTGTTTAGTTAGAGGGCTTGTCTTGCATAAGGTTTTACTGGAACTGCTTGATAGGGGTGCTGTAGATTTTGCCAAAGAAGGTGTGACATCCTCAGTGGGGCGTGCAAGTGTCTGACGCTGACAGCTCTCCAGCTCATTTTCTTTATTTGCAGTGACGCCTGGAGAGTTCTGCAAGGCAGTTTTTTCTGAGGATCTTTCTGCTGGTTTTAACTGCTTCTTTTCACGAGATTCTTCTTGTGTGCTGTCCTTTGTGTTGCCTGCTGGTTTCTTTTTTGGCCCTGGAGCAGATGATTTTGAAACCACTCCGCCATCTTCCTTCTGTGATGCTTGTGATTTTTTCGGTGATTCTGAGCTAATGAGAGCATCTGGCTCAATGGCAGCTTTGTTGGAAGACTTGGCATTTGATACAGCAATTAGATTTGGTCCCTTTTCAGTCACTTTGCTTTTTGGGGCTTCTTTTTGTTGATGAAATATGGTGACTTTTTCAGAGATCTTTTTACCCGCTTTGGGATTTACTTCTGGCAGCCTAATGGTTTCTATTCTTCTTTTGCAAGTGTCAGAAACTAAAGGCCGTTTCGGTTCAGTCTGTGTGATTTCTTTCTGAACCTGCTGAGCTGGGGAGGAAGTAACAGCAGGAGATGTGAGTGTGCTTGTCTGTAAAGAATTCTGGCCTGCTGCAGTGGTTTCAGGTGTGACGTCAAAGCAAAGTATCCGCCGATGGCTGGGACTTGTTGCGCTCACACTCTTTTGTTGCTCAGAGGACTGGGGAAGCACTTGACCAGACCCAGATGTGCCAGTTTTACCTGAAAATCAGTCATTACATTGATGCATAATACACAAACATGCGTTACAAAATCTGTAACCTTCAGATTAAAAAAAAGTTGCTAAAGAGCATTTTTCAAATTATGCTAAAGATGGAAGTGAAAAAAAAATTGTCTAATTTAGGAATCTAGTTCAAATTTAAATCTCTGGTAAAACATTAATTGACATTTTAGCATAATACGATTACCTTTCTAAAAAAATACTTTTATTATTTAAAAAAAAAAACATATGTATGTGTGTGTGTGTATATATTATGTGTGTGTTTGTATAAATGTAAGTATATAAACACATTAAGTATATAAATAATTACATAAACTTATCAATTTTGTATAGCAATATTTTATAATAAAGAAATGAAAACTGTCTTACCCATGTCAGTGTTTTCCTTGGGTGCCAATTTATGTTGAGAAATAACCTTTGCAGGCTGCCTTACAGTGGCTGAACATGGCAAAGTCAACATCTGTTCAAAAAAAGTAGTAATTATAAATAGAATAAAACAATTATTCTGTCACAAAACCTGTACGCATCAAAGTTTCTAACCTGATTTGGAAGGACTGTGAGTTTTCCAGTATTTTGCCCCATTACAGATACTGGAAGCATCACATTTTGTAACATGGGCTGAACTGGAGAAGATATAATGATTGTAGAGCCTAAAAAAAATTCAATTGGAATTTCAAACATGCACCCTTACTCCCGAGGTACACTAAATAAAGTCTGCAAATGCGTACCTCAACATAAACACAAAAACATACAACCTAAATAAAAGTATAAAATGTCTTATATAATCAAAGTAACTTTTCACTCACCAGGCGAATAGGTCTGAGAGACATTTGCTCCCATGGAAACCACAGTCCTCTGGCGAGGTGGAGTCGCTACCACATGCGGCATAGAAGACACGGTCCCTTGAGGCACATTGGTTGGAAGCAGCACAACATTTGACCGCTGCTCGGCAGCAGCCGGATCGGTTACGACGAAATAGCTACTTGAAGGCCCAAAGGTGGGATTAGGTTGCAACAGCTGAATGAAACCGGTTTCCTGACCTGCGCAACGTCCCAACGCAGGCTGTCCACTACTCTGCACGCTCCTTATAGGTGTTCCGAATGATCCAACACCCTCTGCCCCCTGTAAGCAGCTCACAGCCTGAGCTGTTTCCTCTTGTGTAATGACCGCAGAGGTTGCGGGCAAAGTCTTGACAGGCGATTTGGCAGGAGAGGACAGGAAAATGGTGGGGATGTGGTCACTTGTGATGCTGGAAACTGCCTGGTTCAGCGCTGCATCAGTTGAGACCTCGTCCTGCTCATCACTGATGATGATTTTCAGAGACACAATCTTATTGGGATCAGGCTCCCTGGCCGGGGCGTCAGAAATGCATGGCGTAGTAGCAGTAGATGAAGCACCTGATGTAGGGAGAATGCTTTTGACAGTACTGGATTGAGTTTGAATGCTGGAAGGAGTTAAAGCCGTCTTGTTTGAAGAGGGCGGAGAAGCCATTTTGGAAGATGTGTCTGTGTCAGGTTGAGGCAAGCAAAGTGAGGGCACAGCCTCACTTTGAACGCATAAAGAGGTTCCCATATCCTCATTCTGTCCGATGGTCATTCCTGTTACTCTCCCTGGCTCATTCACAGAAATGTTAATTGAGGTTTCAGTAGTGGATGTGGTTTGCGATGACTTGCTTGAAACAGGAACTTGACAGCTTTTATTGTCATTTGATGTTTCGTTGGTGCTTGAACTCTCCAGAGTAACTAGCTGGATATTTACACTCTCAGAGGCTTCAATTTCTGGTTCATCTATCTCCATGCCAACTCCTTCCTCTGTCAAAGAAGAGCTTGATACGGTTTGGTCAGGTGGACGCGAATCCGCTTTATCGTTCAACCTTGAAGTTGAAGTGGCACCTTTGGATTGTTTATTACCAGATAAAACTCTAGTCCTGGCTAGTCCTCTTTTGGAGTTTGTGGATCCTCGCCCTGTTTGTTTGGTTACGATACGTGACTGTGAAGCTGTGGAAGCAGACTTTGTCTCATTACGAAGACTGGATGATTTCTTTGTGCTTTTTGACTCAGACTGGGTGCTTAGGTTTTGTGCACTACTTTCTCCTCCTGATGTGGAATCCTCCTGTCCAGTGCCTTAAAATCATCAATAAAATCATACAACAGTTTATATATCGTCTCTGCACTAAAAAGTTAGGGGTCAATAAGACTTTTTTTTAAACAAAGTTATACTTGTATTGAACAAGGATGACATAAACTGATCAGGAACAGCAGTGAAGACATTTATAATGTTACAAAAGTTTTCTATTTCAAATAAACACTGTTCTTTTGAACTTTCTAATTCAAAGAATTCTGAAACAAATGTATCAGTTTCCCCAAAACAACTGTTATAAACAATAAGAAATGTTTCCCAAGCATCAACTAAACATATTAGAATCATTTGTGAGGGATCTTGAGACACCAACGACTGAAGTAATGCTGCTGAAAATTTGCCATAACAGGAATAAATAATAAGAAGAATAAGAAGAAAAAAAAAGCTATTTTAAATTGTTGGAGAGTATTTTTGATCAAATAAACACAGCTATGGTGAGCAGAGCAGACTTCTTTCAAAAACTTCTTAAAATATGAAAAAAATAAATTTTCTTAAATGGGTGTGTATAGAGTATTTACAGAGTGTTAGCTTTTAGTTTTAGTTACTTTTTCTTATTTGTAAGTCGCTTTGGATAAGAGCGTCTGCTAAATGACTAAAAGTAAAGTAAAGTAAAAAAATTCATCGACCCCAAACTTTTGAACCACTGTTCATTGGGGTGTGCGATATATCGTCTGCAATATCATAATTGTTGTTTTAACTACGTTCGATTTGACATTAGCTAGTATTTCGCAAAAACCAAACAAAACACACCTACAGAGCACACTCATACATTACGTGAAGAACTCTAGACTAGTGCATGTGCAAATTTAGAGTACATCCTTTCACTGCATGATTCAGTTTATTAAAATACATTTCGAATGATCACAAATTCAAAAATTACCATGATTACAAATGTGATATTAATTTTGTACAACAGTTCAATAAATTAAGTTAATTAAAGTGCCCCTATTATGCCTTTTCGAATATTACCTTTCATGCAGTGTGTCATGTAGCAGTATGTGAACATAAACTTTCTGCAAAGTTGTGAAGCCGAAGTGCACGATATATAACGTTATTGCCTATCAAAAAAAAAAAAAAAGAAAAAAAAAAAAAAAAAGTCGGTTCACAATCGCCTAAACGAGTCGTTAGGAATTCAAATCTTTTTCTGTTACGGCTGTACATCACAAAGTAACACATTTGCATAATGTCCGCCCATGGCTGTCATTCGCGCTGTATGTGGTAGACCAATCACAAAGGACTGCTCCATCTGACCAATCACAGCAGTGAGGGCTCATGGGAAGGAGGGGTTTAGAGAGACTGATTCTCTGAATTGCTTTGCACGAATCGTTTAGGAATCATTTAGAAATGAGGTCAAATTAAAGCTATTTTTTTGAGAAAACTAAAGTTTTTTTTTTTTTTTTTTCCTTGGATGCATGTAAACCTGTTTTAGGAGACTTTTTTTTTTTTAAATATCAAAACATTATGCATTTGTAATTGCAGGTTAATGCATTCATGTCCTGCATTAAACAGCAAATACATCTAAATGCCACTTCACATGCAGCTTCTGTGTTTCCTCTACATTGCAAAGATGAATTTTGTTGATACTGTTTTTTATTTGCTTGGCAACTGCCCAAGTGTCTTATTCTTATTCACTGATTAAATCTAAGAATTTGACTCAAAAGATAATGGACACTTTTAGAAAAATGGCTTTATAAAGGTAAAAATGCCTATGTAAAAATCTATTTAAACTTGAAAAGATTAATCTCTATCAGTGTGAACTGACCACCACACAGAATATGAAGAACATTAAAAACTTTAGGAGTCAGCTGTCTATGGTAGTCCTTAAGGTACGAGCACAATAACACACTCATCAAAATATTGTCTAATTATCATTATTGATAAAATCCCAGAAAATAGAGATATTATTTTTTGTCAATATCGCACACCCCTAATTGTTCATATAATTAAATGTACACACAGGAAATTACCTGTGCTGCTTTACAAAGTAAAGCCGAGCAATCTTACCGGTTTCAGAAGCGCTGTCTACATGCCCAGTCTCATCACTCTCTTGTGCGCTGGTATTAGTACTGAAGCTCCCATCAGCCTGTTCACTGCCTTCAGCCGTTTTACTTTTCCCTTCAAACAATATGAAAGGTGATCAGTGAGACCTTATAAATAAAAAATCAGTTTGGCTTTTATAACAGAATTTGATTTGCTCAAACCTACCATAGTCGAAGAGGTCAAAGAGTGCCTGAAATGCTGGGTCTGACTCTGTCTGCGCCAAAATGTCTTGGATGGCATCATCCGTCATATGAATTTCCCCCTAAAACAATTTCACAGGTTAAAGCTTGATATGGATGTCAAGATATAAAAAAACGAACTGTAAAAGATGTGCATTCACACACCTGGAGGCCCAGGATTTCATCAATTGACTGCTCTTGTTCCACGGTACTGCAGCCAGCTTTTGATGTCTGAGGACTATTATCACTGTTAAAGTGATATTACAACATGTGCTTGGTAAGTTAAGTTAATAAAGTTTTTTTTTGTTATGTGAAGTTGTTTCTTGCCCATTATTTAGCATTTACCTTGCCAAGATTTTGTTGATGTTTTCAGCAAGTTTTTCTTGTAAGGATCTATCATTGAGAATTTTTTCTCTGGCATTTTCTATAACTATTTGCTGTTAAAAAAAGAAACATATAATCTTCAATCACGCAGGAGTAAATAGAAACTCCTTGAAAACAAAAAAAAATGAAAAATGAATCAGCCTGACTCACAGATAGGTTCTCCGTCACAGTTTCTTCACTTTGAGATTCCACAATGAGAGTGCTGGACACTACGGTGGCCCTGGTGGTCCCGCTGGCACCCAACTGACCACCTCCTCTCCGCCTCGGCGAGTCACTGCAACAGAAAACACAGATTGATCTAGTTACAGATTGATCTGGAAAAGATAGAAAGTGTGAAACTGCGACATACATCTGGTGTCGTCATCACGCTCATCTTACCATTTCCTGCGGGCCGGAGACAAAGGTCCTGGATTCAGTCTATTATCAGGAACCAGTATCTGCAACGGTGACTCCCCTATGAAGATGTAAGACAGCTAAATGGAAAGAGGGTACTTACAAATTATACAAAAGTGAGATTCAAACATGTTTTTCAGGACTCACCTGGCTGACTAAGGCAGAGAGTGGAAGGTCTGGCATGCTGGGAAGTGTAAGACACTGGGGTGGAATGTCCCAGCATGCTTTGAGGGGTAGACACAGTGCTGGGGACACACTGAACTGCTGGAGTCACAGGTAGGTGCCCAATGATGGGAGAATGTGATGCCAATAAGGGTCTCTGTTGACATCTCATATTTTGAATGCTATTCATAGTGCGCACTTAGTGACAGAAAAAAAAAATGTATAAATTACAATCCAGTTCAAATGTTTTGGGGTCTGTAAGATTTTTGAAAGAAATTAACACTTTTATTCAGCAAGGATGCATTAAATTTATGAAATGTGACAGCAAAGTCAGTTATAATGATACAAACAAAATTATATTTCAAATACATTCTGTACTTTTGAACTTTCTATTTATCAAAGAATTAAAAAAAAATTAATGTATATTTAAAATAATAAAGTTTTTACTGTTTTTTTTTATCAAATAAACAATAGTAACATTAACAAATCTTACCCTAAATTTTTAAATGGTAGTGTGTGTTAATTGTGCATGTATTTTACATTCCATGCCATATATATATATATATATATATATATATATATATATATATATATATATAATATTTGTGTTATACATCTATTATATTTGCCTATCAATAATTCCAAGTCATCAAGAACACAATTTCTCTCAAACAATGAGCAAAACTCACGTCGTTGATTAAGCTGCACTGCAGGAGAATTCTGCAGAGACCTGTGGACAATACAGAAATATTTTAATAAATACAGTGCATAAAAAATTAAAACATTCAATGTAAACAAATATTCATTCACTTGATTTGATTGAGTGTGAAGTCAAGCTTTTTCCACAATGATGTCATCACAGCTGGGATTTGATTTTCTTGACTTGTTTCTGCAGAAGAAATGACAAACATGTTAAAATGGAAACAGATTCACTGTGCATCTGAAAACATTTCATTTATTTTTAAGGGCACTCACCTTTTGCTTTAACAGCAACATATTCATTTAAAATCGTAATCAGGTTTTTTCCAAAAAGAGACTGGAAAAGAACAACAAAATTGTTATCTAGTAAACATGTCTTCTTAACACAGGCCAGTAGTTTATTGATGTTATCAATCATGAGCTTGACACATACAAACACACAGGCAGGGATGACCCCGTCCTCTGAGCTATGCTCGGCATATTCCTTCAGGTTTGGACTCTCATAGATGAAGGCTCGGCTTGTGGTAGTGAGCCCTTCTTGCTGCAGGTAGCCTGAAAGTTGAAAGTGAATGACATCATTTCAGATTTAATAATAATAATAATGCATTTTATTTAATGGCGCCTTTCAAAACACCCAAGGTCACCTCACAAAATTAAAAAATACAAGTCACAGCATAAAACAAAAACACACAACACACTCTGTATATATACAAGTAAAATGCAGTAGACTCAATAATACAGATCATAAAAAGCCTGTATAAAAAGATATGTTTTAAGACGTGTTTTAAAAGTCAGCAAGCAATTGCTATTGCGAATATCATTGGGAAGGGAATTCCATAGGCGGGGGGCAGCATAGCTAAAAGATCTGGCACCCATGGTAGTTAGTCGAATCCGAGGTACCACAAGAGAAATTGAAGATGAGGATCTAAGAGCACGTGAAGGGGTGTAGACATGAAGAAGTTGATTAAGGTATTGAGGTGCAAGATTATGAAGTGCCTTGTAAGTAAGTAGCAAGATCTTAAACTCTACTCGATACTTTACTGGAAGCCAGTGCAACTGCTGAAGAACTGGAGAAATGTGCTCATTAAAAGGTGTTCTAGAAAGAACACGAGCTGCAGAGTTCTGAACTAACTGGAGCTTATGTAGCAATTTAGCAGGAACACCAGTGAAAAGGGCATTCAGTCTGTACGTGAAGTAACAAAAGCATGAACAAGAACTGCTGTATTATTGGTAGAAAGAAAGGGACGAAGACGGTTAATATTACGCAAGTGGAAGTATGCAGTCTGCGTGATACTATTAATGAGTTTCAAAGGATAGTGTGCCATCCATGACAACAACACCCAAACTTTTAACCTGTGAAGAAGGAAATATTGCATTATTGTCAATGAACAAAGAAAAACCATTAGATTTAGACAAAACAGATCTAGTGTCAATAAGTAGGGCCTCAGTTTTGTTGCCATTTAGCTTCAGAAAATTAGCTGAATGCCAATGTTCAATTTCAACTAAATAGCTAGATAAAGATGGTGGTAGAAAAGAACCAGTGGGTTTGGCAGACAGGTAAAGTTGGGTGTCATCCGCATAACAATGAAAATGAACACGTTTCCTCAAACTGTAACCAAGAGGAAGTATATAAATAATAAAAAGAAGCGGGCCCAAAACAGAACCCTGGGGAACCCCAGTGGTAACTGTTGATATTCTTGATCTAAAATGTTTTAATTGAATACGTCCAGAAAGATACGACCTAAACCAAGACAGAGGAGTGCCAGTGATCCCAATAGAAACCAACCTGTCGAGAAGTATCTCATGTGAGACAGTATCAAAAGCAGCAGTCAAATCAATATAGACAAGTATGATTAAAAGCCCAGAGTCAGCTGCCAACAACAGATCATTGGTTATTCTGACAAGAGCAGTCTCAGTGCTATGGTGAGGACGAAAGCCAGATTGAAATTGTTCATACTAATTATTATTAGAGAGATGTTCTTGAATTTGAATTGCAATACACTTTTCTATTATCTTAGAGATAAACGGTAAGTTTGAAATTGGACGGAAATTATCAAAGTTAAATGGATCAGCCCCAGACTTCTTAAGTATGGGAGTAATAATAGCAGATTTAAAAAATGACGGTACAGGACCAGAGACAAGTGAAGCATGAACAATTTTAGTAATCAATGGCAACAAGGATGGTAAACATGCTTTTACTAAAGGAGTTGGTAGAGGGTCTAACTGATCATTTGAAGATTTAGAGCTATTTATCAGACCCACTGATCAGATTTAATTATTTTCATTGGACAATAGCAGATAAATCATCCATTACTGTTATCGATCATCTCGTTTTCACACATCACAGCTTCGTACTGATGAGCTCAGAACGACAGTTTTCTGACACAGGTGTCTCAATTTCGAAATGGCCTAAATATTTACCACTACCAAGCAGTTTTGGAGACGAATTCCATAATTCCATATACAGTAATTAGGAACGGAGTATTAGCTACTAGCTTCTCCTAAAGAGAGACACAAGGGTGAACTTACCCAGCACAAGTCTGGCGACGTCAGACGGGAGCAACATACTTCAGTGTTATCCTGTCTCACCAAATCATCTGCATCTGAAGCATGTGTATTAAAGTTTAATTTATTCCATACTGTGATAATACAGCTGAAATATTGCTGGTCGTTTAACCCTCTCATCCATCTCCACTGCGAAAAGGCGCGGAAATTCGCCTCCTCTGACCCGGATATTGTTTGTGTAATAATCGCGAGGAAATAAAGGGAAATGTAGTTTTTCTTTTCTTTTCTTTTCTTTTCTTTTCTTTTCTTTTCTTTTCTTTTCTTTTCTTTTCTTTTCTTTTCTTTTCTTTTCTTTTCTTTTCTTTTCTTTTCTTTTCTTTTCTTTTCTTTTCTTTTCTTTTCTTTTCTTTTCTTTTCTTTTCTTTTCTTTTCTTTTCTTTTCTTTTCTTTTCTTTTCTTTTTTAGTTTAGAGTCCCAGATCTCTTGAATGTTTTAAGCCTTATAAGTTTATATATGTGATGACGTTTATATCTATAAGCACTATACGTTATTTATTTGTTTTTTTACATTTGATTATAGAGCTGGAGCGAGAGAGAGCAAGTGTGTGTGTGTGTGTGTGTGTGTGTGTGATAGATAGATAGATAGATAGATAGATAGATAGATAGATAGATAGATAGACAGACAGACAGACAGACAGACAGACAGACAGACAGACAGACAGACAGACAGACAGACAGACAGACAGACAGACAGACAGATAGATAGATAGATAGATAGATAGATAGATAGATAGATAGATAGATAGATAGATAGATAGATTGATAGATAGAGAGCTAGACAGACAGATAGACAGACAGACAGATAGACAGATAGATAGATAGATAGATAGATAGATAGATAGATAGATAGATAGATAGATAGATAGATAGATAGATAGATAGATAGATAGATAGATAGATAGATAGATAGATAGATAGATAGATAGATAGATAGATAGATAGTTAAAATCTCAATTAAAAAGATAGAAAATCGTATTATTTATTATTTGTCTTATTGTTTTATTATTTTATTACATTAAAATACCTCTGCAGTTAAATTGTGTTTAAAACACACTATACTTATTTTAACCTTATTTTAATCTTTTTTTACAGTCTATGGTTTTAACCAATGATAATTTCAGACAGTCGATGATTATATTTGTTTAGAATGAATGACTATGCCCGCCGTGACTTTTATTTTGACACTCCCCACATACAGTGGAGCCCATAGACGGTAAAAAGCCCCTTTAGAGCAGAGACGGCAGAGATAAACAAGCTGCAGACGACAGTTGCGTCTGCGGTGTATTCAAGCAAAACTCGGATTGCAGTGATTTAATTGAAGAGATGGTGAACTCAGCGACGAAAGGGTAAGGCGTTTGTTTTCCTAGAGCATTTATAAATGAGGTATGTCGTGTGGGTTTAGATATAAAACGGGGAAACCAGATCCTCCAGTCGATGTAACGGATGGCCTCATGAGCGTGCAGTCGGTGATTGATCTATACTAGCCTTGGTTTTAGCTCATAGTAATAGGTCCGTGTTTTCTTTTTCATATCTATCTTGAAATGAGCCCTTGAGAGGGTTTTGCGTTTGTTTTGTGAAGACAATAGGCGTATCAATTTTATTGCACATCGCTATCAAATACACCATTTAAAATAATAAACAAAGGCTCTGAAGTCTTAAGATTGATGTTTTGTCCCAGCTGAGCTTCAGTAAAGTCTTCAAACAACAAAAACAGGTCTGAGTGGTCTTCAGGACCACATGGTCAATAAAACAGCTTGAACTGAAGACGGTGTTCTTGGGTCCTGTTTACTGTTTACACAGTCAGAGTAATGATAAAGTCCTAAACCTTTGTTCTAAATGACCATAATCTTGCATAATCCATGTCATGAGCTGTTTGTTTAACAAGCTGGTTAACACTTTCACATTAAGTGGGCTGGTAAATAAGATATGATAAAGAGCACTTTTAGAGAAGGAAGAACACACAAAGGGTGAATTGTGCCGCTATCAAAATAACAAAATGATCTGAATTCACCCTGTATATGATATTAGTGATTATAATGCTTGAAAAGTGTATTTCTTGAGATGGGGTTAAAATGGAAGGTTTGTGTTTTGCCAAAAAACAACAACAACGTCTGTTGTTCCTCTTTTACACAAAACATGACGTTCCTTAAGTTTTTGACATTGCAGCCTAATGTATTTGATAATAAACTAACTTTCATTTGTTTTGAGAGCAAGCAATTTTATTAACATATTTTAGGTCAATATGAATGTTTAAAGAAAATTGTATGTCTTAGGTTCTGTAACTGCTCATCATTTGTTTTAAAGTTTTTATTTTATTTAAAAAAATAATTTTAATGGCCCTATTTTTGAAAATACTTGCAACTATGTACTTGCATCAAAAATAGTCATTTTTTGGTAAAATGTACTTAATGTGTTCAGCAATTAATTACAAAAACTTAACATTCGGGTATTTTTTTAAATGGAAGAAAAACTTAGTTGCAATGCAACAAATATTCTGAATGTTTTTTGTTTCATTTCAATGTTCGTACATGGTGTTAAAGACACACAATAAAGTGAGACCAATTAATCGCATGAGAGCTATGTATAGTACTTCTAAAATAATGATCAAAATGCTGTTTAAATTATGAGTAATGCACAGCACACCACAAGACGTGCCAACTTCCTAAAAGTATTTTGTATCAACCCACATATCTGAAAGCAATGAAGTACACACGTTCAGAATGAAGTAAATGGGCCAGAGAACATTTTGTTCTCTGTTGTCTTCATATAGCAGAGACTACTGCCTGTGTTCAACCTTACTATTGGCAGAACTCACATTGTCTCCCCCTCCCGTCACCGTGCAAACGAACTTGACTGAACCTCTCACACACGCTCGCTCACTCAGTCAGAGGAACTGCATGAGCCTCAGCAGAGCAGTTGAAAAGAGACCCAGAGCTGCACAAGCATGCAAGAGTCAAAAAATCAGTCCTATAGAAAAAAACATCCCATAACATTCGTCTGACGCGCTTGAATAAAACCACAGGGTTGACGATTGACGGAAAAGTAAACGTGCTGCAAATTCACTGCATATGCACTACAAGTTTGCAGAGAGAACACCTTGTTCCTGAAACAGCCTACATGAAAAAGCAAAGACTGTTACACATATGGACACATGGTATGGTCACATTGATGTTGTTGCTTTGCAAGGATGAGTATGTTTTTACTTTTTAAGGAAAAGTTGAGAGTTGTGAAGTAATTTGGGTGACATTTACACCTTTCATCAATCTCTTTAACAAATCATACAGCTTCATTAGCTGATGTACCGCCAGCTTCATATCAATCATTATATCATTTGACATGGACATTCCTCCTTTATCCCGTGAGGTTCTGAGGAGTTCGTTTGAACAGGCTGGGATGGGTTGCACTTCCAGTTCCACCTACACTGATATGGGGTGTTGACATTTTACCAGAATACATAATAACACTCACAGTAAATCCCTAACCATACAAACAGCACAAGGGTTGGGCGTGACTGTTGTGACAAAGCTGAAGGACACGGTGTTCCTGAATTCATTTACAGCAGCTTTGGCTCAAGAGCGTGCACTGCTTTGAAAGTCATTAAGATGTCACGTTTACTGCATTACATGGTCATTCAAAACATTGGGGTCAGTTTTGCAAAAAAAACAAATAGCCTACTTTTATTCAGCATGGATGCATTAAATTGGTCAAAAAAAATCTTATTTGAAAATATATTTCAAATAAATGTCGTTGCTTCCACAAGGATATTAAGCAGCTAAATCTTTTTCAGTGCTGATAATAGTAAATGTTTCTTAAGCACCAAATCAGTATATTAAAATGATTTCTGAAGAATCACGAGAAACTGAAGACTAATAATCTTACCGACAGTTTTGAATTGTAGCATACATATTTGTTTTTTTATATTATGTAAAATATTTTATACATTCAGTATTGTTTTAAAAAAAAGACAAAACCTGACTGAAATCAGTCATTTTATATGCTACTAAATTTAGGCATCACAACATTATGTACAAATGTATGAAAAATAAATATGCATTATGAGATTTGCCAAAGATTAAATGTGTTTGCACTCAACATTCAGAAAGTCGATAAAGCTTTATCTCAGATGACTTTAATGTCATTTCTATTGAAACTTGTCATAGTTTTAAATATATTTGTAATTAATATAATTCACTCTCTATATCTTATTACTCATTGATTGGATTGCAGTGTGCAGTACCAAAGTTTATCCGGTTATCCTACTACAACATTCCCAGAATATGCAAATCCTAAAATTTGTTAAAAAGGGCAATCATTTGATGAATATATGATTTTTTTTTTTTTTTTTAACAGTCCTACAGAACAAATCCATTTCCAGTGTCATCATAAATGTGATCTTTCTGTTTATTTTTAGAAGGGGTTAAGGTAAGTTTCAGTAATGGTCAGTCTCTACGAGTTTCTCCCGCAGTGACCACTGGCTGAGACTGCATTATTGTGTAATATGATGTGGTCGCCTGGGGCTTGAAATTGGATGCTGGATCTTGGTTCAGCTTGTCTCAGACAGTTTTTTGACATAAAATGTGTTGACTGATTTCCATCTTGATAAGATTTTATGTACTGTACAAGGATCAAGTTTTCATCACTCAGAGCAAAAAGCTTTTTTTTTCTTTTTTTATTTGACGTGTTTTGTTGCTATATGGTGCTGCTTGCAAAAAAAAATAAAAATCAGTTTTGTGTAAAATAAAAACCTGCAAAATGTTGACCGCTCTTAAAGTTTGTTATAGATGTGTAAAACCACATGTTAGCTTTGGCGGATTACCATTTATTGTTCTGTTTTAGGACTTTATCATTTGAGTGCTTACTGATTAGTTTTATGTTTGAAGTTGGCATAATATTTCTGTGAAATAGCATTATTATTATTGACCAAATTACTGGATCTGTTCTTCAGTGCTCCTTTTCTCACAAACCAACATCGCTGTGATGCTGTCTTGGTTTTATGCCCTGTTGTTAAATTAGAGTCATGTGCTTCCAAATAGAGGTTTTGATCCAGGGCGTGATGCATGACTGTTTGTTTATTCTGGCTGTGCAAGTCCTTATACAGACTGATTCCTGTGTGTTGAATTTGTTTTTATTTATTTTTTTAACCAAAGTGTACAGAGCCTGACTTGAATCACCACAGACTACGTGCCGCCTGAAACCATGCTGGAGCCCAGCTTGTGCAGACATGCTGTACAGCATTAGTGTCCTGTTTACTACACCATGAAATACAATAACGCAACAATTCAATGCCACTAGGAGAGCTAATTATGTTCTGGCAGTAGGAAAGTTAATCCAGACCTGTATATGTTTGACTATGGATTAGTTTAGAAAGAAATTAATACTTTTATTCAATGAGGTTGCATTAAATTGATCAAAAGTTTAGACATTTTATGTTAAGATTTCTATTACAAATAAATGCTGTTCTTTTGACCTTTTTATGTGTGTGTGTGTGTGTGTGTGTGTGTGTGTGTGTAATTTTTAATTTATATGCAATATTATAATTTGTTTTGTTTTTTCTGAAGGAATTGTTTGACTATTATGCCAAAAAATAAAGTATCCGCTGAGAGTTTGGCAACTGTTTGATGGGTCATTTTGGAATGTCAGGGTCGACAGAGTTCAGTCCTGTTCAAAGCACAAAGGAGGTCAGAGAACGAGGGCTGGGAGGGTCTCTGTCAGATAGGAAGCATGGGGGAGGGTTGTGGGACAGGCTTTACTACATGCTTAAGGCCAGTGGAGGAGGGGAGCGTGAGTGAAAGGCACCGAGTGAGGGCTTTCCTCCCTTCGTTTTAAAAAGTTTATCTGGGACTCAGTTTTTGGCGAGACTAGGATACACAGCACCAGAACACACCAATTACAGCTGGGACAGTTTTATTGTGGACGAACAGAACATGACGTAAGAGTTGGAGAGAACGGAATGTTTTTCTGTTGTTGTGTTAATTTTTGGATGAAGAAAAACGGTGGAAACTGCAAATTTAAAAAGCTTTATGCTAAGAAATGACATTGCAAAAACTTGATTTTTCTTCTTTAGTTTCTTGTTTAAGGATTGGATATTCGGAGTTCATTTTTAAAAAGTTAGTTTTTCTTGTTTTTCCTTATTTAGGCCCAGTTTGGAGCAGCGGAAGGTGCGTTCGCGTGACGCGGCCCGCTGCAGGAGGAGTCAGGAGACTGAGGTGTTTTACGAGCTGGCCCATTCACTACCCCTTCCACGACGTATCGCCTCCCACCTGGACAAAGCCGCCATCATGAGGTTGACGCTCAGCTTTCTGCGCATGAACCACTTGATCCAGTCAGGTGGGTTCTGCTAAAATCGAGCTGTATGAGGGCTAGCAGTGGTCCTCGGTTGGTTTGGACCTAAAATGGGTCACAGGTCTGCGTGAATAGGGGTATGGACAGCAGGCAGAAAACAATGTTATAAGTGCAACTAAATATAATCATGTATAGTTAGGTTGAGGGATGTTTGCAGTATTTTGGAGCAAATCCATCTCTATTGCACAAGTGAAAAGAAAAAAACGGCCCAGACTGCATTAAACTTGGGTTAACATTCAACTAGGATAAACCTGGTTTGTGCTGACCACAATATGTTTGTGCAGGCAATTGCTGGATGCCAGGTGCATAAAACAACCCAAAACTTTTGCTGTCATTTACTGTCGTTTTACTGAAAATCTTTACTGATTTTCAGTAAAACGACAGATTGTTACTGAATCTTTATGATTAATCTAATGCATTCTTGCTGAATGAAAGTGTTAAATCTTACTGATCTTACTGGTGATAGCATGTACAGCTTATGTTGGAACATGGCTTGTATAACATTCTTTGGCTAATATTTACTAATGTTAATATTTAATTTTGTCACATCCAGCAGGGCCAACCAAAACACCGACTGAAGAAACTGAGAATCCCACTGATGCCTTTTATCAGCAGGCACTGGCTGGCTTTATTCTGGTGATGACTGAGGAAGGGGACATGGTTTTCCTCTCAGAGAGTGTCAGCAAATACATCGGCATAACACAGGTAAGTGTCACCCCACATATTGAAGTACTACATGAAACCAAAACAGTGTCAGTTTCACCAAGTTGAGAATTTCAAACATGTTGGCTGCAGTCTAGCAGCATGTGACCTAGGAATAGTGCCACTTTGGATTCCTCTGCTGTGGTATGAGGCACAATGTTCACGTTACGTGCGTGACCAGACCCATTAGAATAGGTCCGTTCCTGGGGGAACACATGCAGTCTAATGTTGTTTTGCTGTGTTCTGTCAGGAGGGAATTACAACGTTTCATGTAGGTTAGTATTGACCAGTACAGTGGCTAAAAAAAAAATTATGACACTGGGCACATTATATTGTAATATATTATGAAAAGGAATCTCTTAAAATAATTTAGATAACTAAAAACACAATTATATTACAGTGAAAGCATTTAAGGAATGATAGTGGGTGATTTGGAAAGGGCATGAAATCTAATACACTTGACCTACATTAAATGAGTTGCATTTATAGAGTTCATCTATTAACATGTTAAACTAAAACTAAACTATTAAACTAAAACATGTTTAGCTAATTTTATTCCTTTGCATCAGTGCAATGCATATTCCGCAACAATGTTTATAAGAATGTGGTAAATGTGGAAAAAAGCCACATGTAGACATATTTAGCAAAAATTCCTGTGCCAAATCAATTTTATTTATTTTTTTTAACTTAAATACTGTTTTGTGTCATGATGTTTTAGTCATTTTAAATTGCAGATTTTTTTTTTTCTTATATGGTTTTGTAAAGCTGGAGCTGCTTGGACAGAGCGTGTATGAATTTGTTCATCCCTGTGACCAGGAAGAATTACGAGACATTCTTGCCACAAGACCTGGTAATAAAAGATATTTAGGTCAAAGGATCTTTTCGCTTGAATTTAGCTGCTATGCAGTGACCTACTGTTTGAGTTTTTTTTAAGTCTCATGTGCTTGTGTGTGGGACTGACAATTAAGAATTTGTTTTCATTCACAGGTGTTTCAAAGAAAAAGACAGAGAAGTTAACCAAACATAATTTTTTTCTTCGGATGAAGAGCACACTCACCCACACAGGGAGAACAGTTAATATCAAGTCTGCAAACTGGAAGGTACACAGACTATGAATATTATGTAAAAATAGCTATTAAATGTGTTTTAGAAATTAAACTATAGGAAGAAAAGGTGCATAAACGACCCAAGACATATTCAAACTCTTAGAAATGTCATTGTGTCACGAACTCTGCTTTTTAGTTTTGTTTTTATAAAATATTTAATGGCGTGACAAGGTTTAATCAGTCCTGGTGTTGGACTTCCTTTAGCTATTTTCACACGCAGCACCTGTTAGCTCGTCTTTAGCGGGTATAGTTTGCTCTGAGGGGTATGCAAGTCAGTATCAGCATTACCGCTTCACATCAGCCCGGCTTTTTGTTGAGCTATGGGGTCAAGTCCCATGAGTGCACAAAAAGGACAAAAATACGCCGAAGGACAGACATCCAGCTACGTTCAGTGCCAAGCCAGGAGGCACTGGTCCAGCTTGACCGCTTGCTTCGCACGTCATGTTACACAATATTGTGTTTTCATATTAGTCATCTGTTTTTTTTTGAAGATAAATGAACAAACAGCCAGTATGAAACTTTGATTAGCTTGTAAACTGTCTGAATTCAGAATAGAACCGTAATATTGTGAAATATTATTACAATTTAAAGTATATATTTAAAATGATAATTTACTCTAGTCCTCAGTGTCACATGATCCTTGAGAAATCAGTCTAATATGCTGATTTGGTGCTCAAGAAACGCTTACTATTATTAATTTTATTATTATCGGTGTTGAATTTTTTTTTTTTACCAGTTTCCACATAATTAAGTACTGTTTAATGAATAAAGTTTTTAAAAAAAAAAGCATTTATATAAAATAGAACTCTTTTGTAACATCAAAAATGTCTTTACTGTCATTTTTGATTAATTTAATGCATCCTTGCTGAATAAAATAAAACCAAAATCACCATTTTATGCAACTTCTAAATTGCATTGTATATTTAGCCAAAGTACAGATTGGAATTACTTTATAATTTAGTATAATTTAGAAATTGTATTATTAAAATTATTTTCCATTTCTTTTCCCAGGTCCTTCATTGCACAGGACACATGCAAACGTTCATCAGCGATGGTGAGAACGAGCCCCCTGCTGGCAGCTTCTTGATTTTGCTGTGCGAGCCCATTCCTCACCCCTCCAGCGTTGAATTCCCACTAGACCGCAGCACTTTCCTCACACGCCATAATATGGATTTGAGTTTCACACAATGTGACGGACGGTAAGACATGCTCATGCATATTTTCTTTGAAGTACTCAACACAGGTCGTAAAAGTTCAAATAAATCTCTTGACAGTGCAGTGTCTGATAACTCCAGCGGGTCAGCTGAGTTTCTCTGTGTAGGAGTGCACTCAGTTCACCTCTTTGAAGCAGCGATGTACAGCGTCCAAATTTGTCGTCCTACTCATGGTTTAATCTACCCACACATGTAAAAGTGAATCTAACGTTACTCACTCAATCTGCAAACCTAAATGAGCCTTGTAGCTGCTGATGTTTTATTCTCACTGGATATTTTTGAAATGCCTACATGTGACAGCTGAAGGCAGATTTCATTCATGGTGTGAAAAAGCATGTGACTCGGGTTTCCTGTGTTTTTCTCTCGGCTTGCACTTAGGGCACAGGATATGTATAGTATCTCAGTGTTGGGATCAGACACACAACAATCACATTTTATGCTGGAGATGTCCGTAAACAGTTTTTTAAATGGATGCAAATTCCTATGAACTAAATAGTGTTTCATTCACTGCTGTTGAACCTTCAGCACCATGGCAAAAGAAATTATGCTTACATGAGCCATGAATGTGTTTGCAGTTCAAAATAATTGCAAGACCAATGTAGTCCAACTTACAATAAATTACTCTTTGAATGATTCATTGAAAGACTCAAGATATTTGAATCAGTAATGAATCCTCACTGAATCAGTCAGAATCAAATTCTGACTCACTCACTGAACTGCTGCTGAACTTACTGAAGTTTAAATTGTTATAATTGCTGATTAGTTGTTCATATGACAACGTGTAACATTTGTGGAATAAATTAATGATGCAAAGTGGTAGCAATATATAAAATCTGCACCACGCTTTATTTTTAGTTTCCAGTTTTTGCAAAATGAAAGCTTTCACTTGGAGCATCACTATAATAATCTGTAATAAAGTTAGGAGACTTGAAATAGTTATTGACCACTTTCTGTGTTTGCAGAGTCACTGAGCTTGTTGGATACCAACCCGATGATCTGATTGGCCGGTCTGCCTATGAGTTTTATCACGCCCTTGATTTTGATCATGTGACCAGGAGTTTACACATCTGTAAGTTTAAGTTTTTCACAACATAGTTAGTCTTAACCATAACCCCACACAGTGATCACCTTCATTTGTTTAAAACTTTGTGACAATGTCAACGATAACATTGTTGTGTTCTGATGATTTCTTTATAGAATGAAAAAATTACCAATGACAAACTGTTAAACTTTTCCTTTGCGCTTGCAGTGTTCTCCAAAGGCCAGGTGTGCACCAGCCATTACCGCTTCCTGGCTAAAAATGGAGGATTTGTGTGGACTGAGACTCAAGCCACTGTCCTTTACAACAGCAGGACCTCTCAACCCGAAGCTGTGGTCTGCCTCAACTTTATCCTCAGGTACCTCAATCAGACCTGGTGTAACATCTGTTTCATGTGCCCTATTTTATGGTAGATCATGTCATTTCATTGCTTATATACTATTGTAGTTTGTTTTATATATATTTTGAATATTAATTTTGTTTTGTTTTTTAGTAATTATTTTTTATGTCTATAGTTTTTTTTGTTTTTTTTTGACACTTTTTTATATGTTTGTAAATTAATAATGTTAAATTATTCTATTTCAATTAGTCACCAAGGCAACATCTCTAATTTTCATATGCAAGGAATGTTTTTTTAATGGTTTCAGTTTAAGTTGACAAAAATAACCCTGGTGTGAATGATGTTTCTCCTTCTCTCCGGCAGTGGTGTAGAAGAGGCGGATGTTGTGTTCTCATTAGAACAGACCTGTGAGAAATCAAAACCCAGAGCTGAGAAGCTGAGTGTGCTGAAGGAGGGGGAGGACTCCGACATGGAGGAGGAGAGCAGCACTGCGAAACTCTTCCTCCAGATGAAGGAGAACCCAGAGGAGTTACTGCAGCTGGCACCTCATTCTGGAGACGCTGTCATTTCCCTAACAGGTGCTCATGATCATGCTTTTCTACAGAATTGGAATGTTTGCTGTTGGTCCTCTAAAATTGATTTGATTGTGTATTCTTGCATAAATGTACTCTCATCCTAATAGTGCTTTATATTATTCACAGATGTTGTGGAGTTGTCCTTCTGCTGTCCATCTAGTCCCAGCACTGTCCCAGAATGCCCTCAGGACTTCTGTACGCCTGAACTCCGTCAGCTCCTTTCTCCAATATTCGACAGGCCCACCAAATCTCCACCCGCTGCGGTGTGTATGAGAGTTGGTAGTTTGTCTGGGTATCTATGTTTTGAATGGTTTATCTGATATTTAAGGGTCTGTTTCAGAGCCCCGCTGAAGAGCTACCTATGGAGATGGATGGGGTGGAGAAGTTCTTTGCCCTCAAACCGGAGGAGAGTGTAACTATGAAAGGACAATCAGAGGTAGTTCTCAGATCTCTTTTCAAACATCTCAGAAGATCAGTCATGGGTGTTTAACACTTTCATTCTCTGACAGGCTGTGGATGAGCTTGATTTGGACATGTTGGCACCATATATCTCCATGGATGATGACTTCCAGTTGACCTTCCTGC